>NC_036859.1:24588141-24888141 GCF_002910315.2 Salvelinus sp. IW2-2015
AAACGAGCTACAATGCCATACAACACTCCTTCCGTGGCCTCCTTAAATGCTAGTAAAACTAAATGCATGCTTTTCAACCATTCGCTGCCCGCGCCCACCCGCCCGACTAGCATCACTACTCTGGACGGTACTGACTTAGAATATGTGGAKAACTACAAATACCTAGGTGTCTGGCTAGACTGTAAACTCTCCTTCCAGACTCATATTTAACATCTCCAATCCAAAATTAAGTCTAGAATCGGCTTTCTGTTTCGCAACAAATCCTCCTTCACTCACGCCGCCAAACATACCCTGGTAAAACAAACTGACTATCCTACCGATCCTCGACTTCGGTGATGTCATTTACAAAATAGCCTCCAACACTCTGCTCAGCAAACTGGATGCAGTCTATCACAGTGCCATCTGTTTTGTCACCAAAGCCCCATATACCACCCACCACTGTGACCTGTATGCTCTAGTCGGCTGGCCCTCGCTAGATATTCGTCGCCAGACCCACTGGCTACAGTTCATCTATAAGTKTTTGCTAGGTAAAGCTCCGCCTTATCTCAGCTCAGTGGTCATGATAACAACACCCACCCATAGCACACGCTCCAGCAGGTATATCTCACTGGTCATCCCCAACACTTATGTGGCTGCCTTTCCTTCCAGTTCTCTGCTGCCAATAACTGGAAGGAATTGCAAAAATCGCTGAAGCTGGAGACTTATATTTCCCTTACTAAATTTAAACATCAGCTATCTGAGCAGCTAACCGATCGCTGCAGCTGTACGTAGTCCATCTGTAAATAGCCCATCCAATCTACCTACCTCATTCCCATATTGTATTTATTTACTTTTCTGCTCTTTTGCACACCAGTATTTCTACTTGCACATCATCATCTGCACATCTATCACTCCAGTGTTAATTTGCTAAATTGTTATTACTTGCTACTATGGCCTATTTATTGCCTTACCTCCTCATGACATTTGCACATACTGTATATAGACTTTCTTTTTTCTATTGTGTTATTGACTGTACGCTTATTTATTCCATGTGTAACTCTGTGTTGTTGTTTGTGTCGCACTGCTTTGCTCTATCTTGGCCAGGTCGCAGTTGTAAATGAGAATTTGTCTCAACTAGCCTACATGGTTAAATAAAAAATAAAAAATTAAGCATACTTAACCAGCATGGCTACGCTACCACAGCATTCTGCAGCGATACGCCATCCCATCTGGTTTGCGCTTAGTGGGACTATCATTTGTTTTTTCAACAGGACAATGACCCAACACACCTCCAGGCTGTGTAAGGGTTATTTGACTAAGAAGGAGAGTGATGGAGTGCTGTATCAGATGGCCTGGCTTCCACAATCATCAGACCTCAACCCAATTGAGATGGTTTGGGATGAGTTGGACCACAGAGTCAAGGAAAAGCAGCCAACAGGTGCTCAACATATGTGGAAACTCCTTCAAAACTGTTGGAAAAGCATTCCAGGTGATGCTGGTTGAGAGAACACCACAAGTGTGCAAAGCTGTCAAGGCAATGGGTGGCTACTTTGAAGAATCTAAAACATATTTTTATTTGTTTAACCTTTTTTGGTTACTACATGATTCCATATGTGTTATTTCATAGTTTTGATGTCTTTGCTATTATTCTACAAAGTAGAAAATAGTAAAAATAAAGAAAAACCCATGAATGAGWAGGTATCCAAACTTTTGACTGGTAATGTACGTTTAGCTTTCTTAATGAACCAGAAAATCGACAGTTATTTCTGGTTGTTTATCAAAGGTAACTGGCTAATTCATTGATCCTGCTTTGTAGTATACCCTTTAGTGTACTAATGTGGCTGTTGCTTCACAGGGCCACCGGCGCATGGTGTGCTGCTCAGCCTGGTGTGAAGACAACTCCTCCTGTAACCTGTTCAGCTGTGGCTTTGACAGGCAGGCCATTGGATGGAACATCAACATCCCAGCTCTGCTGCAGGAGAAGTGAGCCCAGCCCAGACAGGTTTGTTTTCCCCCTCACTTTACTATCTTATGTTTTTTTGTTGGTAGTCCTAGACTCAATGGGGAATTTCCATAGAAGGTGCTTTATACTTCAGGACTAGGCTTAATCTGTGCCTGCGAAACCGCCTCTGTGTTATTTGCAACTGTATATATTTATATATATATTTTTTACATTACTTKTTTTTTCTATACATATCTGAAAGGGGGATGTGATTTACAAAATGTAAATGTCATCGTATTMTTTTCTTGTGTGTCAGCCCTGAGCCATCCGCCTGGCCCACTGAACCCCATGTTAAGAGCTGATCCCTGGTCAGTTCAGTTAGATGTCACCACCCTCAGGCAGGGAGGGGAGAAGATCGATCGAGGACCACTCTCTCTCTGTGTCAAGTATTCATGTTCTTCTCACACTCCAAATGTGGTCAGTCTGGTCTGCATAGTTTGAATATACATACCGTACTACATACATGTGTGATGGTGTGTGGTGGTTTTCAAACTTGCCCATGTATGTACAGAAAATGTAAAAGACTACTCTCTGCTTTGTTGTTGGGCTTGTTTTGATCAGTTTATTCATGACTTTCCTTCTGAAGATAAATAGCACTGACATAAAGAAGGTACGGGGGGATATTGTAGGCACCCTAATTTTCAGTTCAGAATAGGTCAGGCACCTTGTTGATGGTGTAGCCTCGTTGATAATGAGCAGCATTTCATGGAGACTTGTGTTAGTWCTGAAATGCCACACATCTACTTTCGAATCCACCTCAACCGCTCAGAAGTACAGCTAGCCAAGCTACTGCATATCTCTGTGCCATATCGGCAGAGCCATACTTTGACCATCTATTGGTGATCAACTGAGCACTGAATAAGGAACATGCAGAGCTGCTAAGGTACAGTGTTCAAGTGGCTCTGTCATGCACCTTTTAGAACCAATAGCTGTTACAATTGTATTTGTTGTTAAAAAACTGTTTTAGCCAAAATACCATTGCAGCTTTTGTACAGACTTGACAGAATCCTACTCTTGAGTCCTAGACAGTATGTTGTACCAGTGGATTAAATTGTGTAAACACCCCATGTTTAGAGGTTGAGGTTGATCGTCTTCACCATTTTAATAGGCACTTCATTCAGGTTGAGGTTGATCGTCTTCACCATTTTAATAGGCACTTCATTCAGGTTGAGGTTGATCGTCTTCACCATTTTAATAGGCACTTCATTCAGGTTGAGGTTGATCGTCTTCACCATTTTAATAGGCACTTCATTCAGGTTGAGGTTGATCTCTTCACCTTTAATAGGCACTTCATTCAGGTTGAGGTTGATCGATCTTCACCATTTTAATAGGCACTTCATTCAGGTTGAGGTTGATCGTCTTCACCATTTTAATAGGCACTTCATTCAGGTTGAGGTTGATCTCTTCACCATTTTAATAGGCACTTCATTCAGGTTGAGGTTGATCGTCTTCACCATTTTAATAGGCACTTCATTCAGGTTGAGGTTGATCGTCTTCACCATTTTAATAGGCACTTCATTCGTGTGTAATAATCATAAATGATCCTTAGAAAGTAAGACGTCATGAAATTGCTGTAGAGTTTACAAACAATAATATGTGAAGTGTTTCTTAGAATTAGTCAGTATTGAACCTGTTACAGGGATATATAGGTCAGTAATTTGTTACCACGTGGTACTTCCTTGCGTAAGTGGGATCTCTAAGAGCGTTCTAATGCAATAGCTCTAACATGCTTGGTGTGCTCAGTGATCATGGCGTTYATTTCTGCATAGAAAACTAAAAGAAGAAGAGATTATTATATGTTTGAGGTAAGTGTGATGTCATAAAGTAGCTGTGTCTGTTTTTTAGAGAAAGAGAATCAATGTTGAACTTGAAAACATTTTGAGTGTAATTGTCTGTGAGAGTCACTTGGCAGGCAACACAGTTGACTTGGTTACATTCCTGCACTTACGCAGACTAATTATACAAAATGATGTATCTATCTCATMAGAAAAGCCAGCTTTATTGCAGTCGTAAATGCTTCTGTAGAGACTTGGATATGCTTTGTGTTTTGCCAACTTGTAACAACATATTGACTATTGATATTTATACAAGAAGTCACGTTGAACATCTTTTATCCCATTATGGAATCGTTATTGTGACAAAATAAAGTGGTTCCAGGTGTAGGCTCACGGTTCTAAGTGAGCGTAATTTTCCTTCCACAATAAATTTCACATCTGGAGAAAATTAAATGTAATCATCTCTATTCAAAGTGGCCTATTTGGCTTAATGGTGTATTCCTGCTGCATATTTTATTATCCTTTTAACTTTGAGGTGATCTTTTCATTTCCACTAGTTCTTCATCCTGTGCAGTTAAAATCAGTTGGATCTCTTTGGTTTCATTGGCTGAAGTATTGTTGTTTTAATCTATAGTGGTTTGCATGTAGTCTTTCTCATGTATCGTTTACATCAGGGATGTCTTAAAGGTTACTCCTAGCCTAGTCCCACGTCCGTTTGTGCTCTTACCAACTCCATTGGTCATTGTCAAGCCAAACATGACACTACTGTAAGTGACAAGGAGTTGACATGATGGCACAAACAGATTGGCACTGAAAATAGGCTACTGCAGATGTGGTTGTGCAGTTCTATGCATGACTAATACCACATGATGTAGTACTAGAGGCATTGATTAAGTGACTATAGTAATCTGTTACATGGGTTGGTATAATAAGAGATGTCTCTTGGACCGTAGCTGTCCAGGATTGTCATCCGTGATTTAAGTGAAACAAATTTGTTTGAAATATCAAAGATGTATGGCCTGTGAATGTGAAGTCTAGCCTGGTGCCAGATCTGTTTGTGCAACTTCATTGCTCGTTTGGCATGACAATGAATGAAAAGGATTTGGCATTGTAGCACAAACAGACTGGCTGACCTCCTGAGCCACCATGCATAGCTAGTTGACCATGTTTATCATCACTTTCTTCATGAATTTATTTACATTTCAGTCTCATGGTTTTCTCAGCTGGTCATGTACATGTGGTCCTGTGTTCATTTCAATGGAGTACAGTGCTTGCTTGTTTCCCAAATMGCACCCTATTCCGTATGTAATGCGTTACAAAGGGAATAKGGTGCAATTTGAGACGCATACCCTCATTACATCATACAAACTTAGCAGTAGAAATAAACAGTGTAAAAGCTTTAGTAAAACTTTCGTTACCTACCTAATGATATTTTATGTGGTAAAATAGGTTCATTTTAACAAGAAGAGCTCCACTAGTACACATCTCATAATATGAAACAGTTTAGCTGTGTGTGTGTGTGTGCTTGCGTGCGTGCGTGCGCTCGCATGGTGGCTATTCATAAGTAACAGCAGCTTGTGAAATAAAATAAAATGTTGTGCCGTTTCATTCCCTCAGAATTGTGTCCTTTTCTTTGTGTCGTAGTTCAGCCTTGCTTCGAGTCTTGCAAGGCTGACCATTACTTTGGTGCCGTGATATGAGGATAGTGTTAAATGAATTGTTCAGTCTTTTATCACCCAGTTGTCAGAAAACAGGCAAAGACCAATTAGATTATTCTAAAATTGCCAATTGACTCACTTTAATAAAAATATAAATTACTCTTACATTTGACATTCAATGATCTAGATAGAAAGTACTTCTGCATTACTATTAGCATTCAATCATTTTAGTCTGTGAGATGGTGTTGTCTGTTTTGTGTGGAAATAAATATCAAGCAATACGATTGCTTGTGGAAAGAGGAAATACATAACGTTTAATGTACTATGTGTTTATAGGTGTATGGGTGCAATTGTAACAGGGAAAATACTAACGAGAGTAAATTACTGTCAAAACTGTCTGTCCGCAAAAAAATCTATTTTAATACTGTTATACTCTCAGAACGTGCAATGTTCTCTTTGAGCCACTAGATGTCCCTGCTCTCATGTTTCTCAGGGCCAGATTCACATTCTGTAGCTTACTTGCTCCCCAGTACTACAATGATAATTTCTCCAAAAATTACAAAGAAATACTTTGTAATACTGAATGTTTGAAAGGGTAAATGGTATTCAATGCAAGGAGACTACAAAAGGGGAGCTTAAGTGAGTAACTCAACAGGTGTAGGTGAAGGATTGCTAAAAGGGAAACAGGTTTATCTTTGGGCTACTGTATTGTTACTGTATATGACTGCACAGTGGAGGAAATAGAAGTGGAGGGGTATGTATACTACAAAGCAGGATCAAGGAGTTAGCCAGCTAATTTACTTAAATATTCTGAAATAACTTTTAATTTTACCATATTTTTCTCCGCAATTTCGTGATGGGGCGGCAGGTAGCCTAGCGTTGGACTAGTAACCGAAAGGTTGCTAGATCGAATCCCCGAGCTGACAAGGTAAATTGATATGAATTTTGCATCTTTTCAACAGGTAGTAAAAAAGTTCAATATTCCCAGATCCCATTTCTTTAGGTTAGGTACTGCGTAGTTTTGTATCTTCACACTCTAGTCACTTCCCATCACATCTACACATCCCTTCTAGACTGTTTTTAAAGTGAATCCTTATATCAAAGGGAGCATAGGTTTTGTCTATATGTTATTACATTTGCACAATCTGAAGTCCCTGGACTCTCTTAAGAACCAATGGGAAGAGGATATAGGTGAACAACAGAGTATGCTTCAGAGAATACATTCGTAATCTAAGACATGCTGTAATTCATTTTAAAATAGTTAATCGCCCGAATTGGTCAAAGGAAAAATTATCCAAGAAATAGATCCCACATGTGACTGATGTAAGCAGGCTCCTGATACTTTATTGCACATATTTTGGACATTCCTGAAATTATGCCCAGCCCTATGGGGCTCCTGGTCACGTCTGGCTGTGACACAGCCTGGGATCAAACCCCAGGCTCTAGTGGCACCTCAGCACTGCAATGCAGTGCCTTAGACCGCTGCGCCACTCAGGAGGCTGTTTAGATTTTTAGTTGAGAAAAGCTTGACATTGGCATGGCCTAATTGACTCAACAATCAAAAACACACATAGAACTTTAGCTTTCTTATTGAATCAGAATATCAATAGTTATTTCTGGTTGTTTCTCGAAGTTAGCTAGCTAACTCATTGATCCTGTTTTATAGTATACCCTTCAGGACTACATATTCGTTATGGTTAAGTCAGAGTGCACAGAAGCAATCCAGACAATTTTCTCTAGCCAAATTCCCTCACACTCACATGTGTCAAGTTTCTATGTTTATTTGTCATGTACACAGGATACAACAGGTGTAAACAGTACAGTGAAATGCTTACTCGCAAAGCTCTTTTGCAACAATGCACTATTCAATCAAGATGAGATAAATAATATAAAGTGTCTGTATGTGCACTTACAGTGCCTTCGGAAAGTATTCAGACTCCTTGACTTTTTCCACGTTTTGTTATGTTACAGCCTTTTTTTTCTCATCAATCTACACACAATACCCCATAATGACAAAGCAAAAACAGGTTTTTAGAAATGTTTTCAAATGTGTGTATATATATAAAAATGGATTACATTTACATACAGTACCAGTTAAAAGTTTGGACACCTACTCATTCCACAGTTTTTTTTTTCTTCTATTTGCTACATTGTAAAATAATAGTGAAGACATCAAAACTATGAAATAACACATATAGAATCATGTAGTAACTGAAAAAGTGTTAATCCTGGCTGCATTTCACATCCGTCCTTGATTGGGAGTCCCATAGGGCGGCACGCAATTGGCCCTGCGTCGTCCGGGTTTGGCTGGGGTAGGCCGTCAGTGTAAATAAGAATTTGTTCTTAACTGACTTGCCTAGTTAAATAAAAATAAACAAATCCAAATATATTTTATATTTGAGATTCTTCAAAGTAGCCACATTTGCCTTGATGACAGCTTTGCAACCTGCTTCACGAGGTAGTCACCTGGAATGCATTTCAATTAACAGGTGTGTTTTGTTAAGTTCATTTGTGGAATTTCTTTCCTTAATGCGTTTGAGCCAATCAGTTGTGTTGTGACAAGGTAGGGTTGGTATACAGAAGATAGCCCTATTTGGTAAAAGACGAAGTCCATATTATGGCAAGAACAGCTCAAATAAACAAAGAGAAACAACAGTCCATCATTACTTAAAGACATGAAGGTCAGTCAATGCGGAAAATTTTAAGAACTTTGAAAGTTTCTTCAAGCGCTGTGATGAAACTGGCCGTCATGAGGACCGCCACAGGAAAGGAAGACCCAGAGTTACCTCTGCTGCAGAGGATAAGTTCATTAGAGTTACCAGCCTCAGAAATTGCTTCACAGAGTTCAAATAACAGACACATCTCAACAACAACTGTTCAGAGGAGACTGCGTGAATCAGGCCTTCATAGTCAAATTGCTACAAAGAAACCACTACTAAAGGACACCAATAATAAGAAGAGACTTGCTTGGGCCAAGAAACACGAGCAATGGACATTAGACCGGTGGAAATCTGTCATTTTAGTCTGATGCGTCCATATTTGAGATTTTTTGTTCCAACCGCCGTGTCTTTGTGAGACGCAGAGTAGGTGAACGTATGATCTCTGCATGTGTGGTTCCCACAGTGAAGCATGGAGGAGGAGGTGTGATGGCGTGGGGTAATATTGGTTTTCATTTTGTGATGTCATTAAAAACTGTATGGATGAAATACTGTAACTTGGAAAGTATATCCCCTTTACCTGTCAAGTTTCCATCCAATACGTTGTGCATATAATATGACAAATTATGAAAGTATTTTTGTTAAGATATACATGTCATTTTAGGAGGTATAAGATAATCTTTCTCCTATAAACTGTGCATAAGTAAGTAGCCACGCCCCAAGTGAGGTCAGAGAGCATGTCAGACTGATGGAGACATCCCCTTTGGCCAGAGTGCCCAAAAAGCCTTGGTAACGAAATTAACATTAGACCACAAAAGTGTGGAGCGGTAGCTACATGTTTGAAATGGTTGGAACTTTGAACCTCAACACGAGGTGAAAAAATAAACTCACCTTCCTTTAGACCAGAGAGACGAAGAGCTGCAGCTCAAAGTGGTCTGAATCCTGAATAATCAACACGAGGAGGAAGAAGTGACAAACTCCCCTCTCAGACAATCATTGGTACAGCTGATTAGCTGAACTCTTCAAACCATCCCATCCTACTATGAGTCTCAAATCACCGTACGCTACTCTCATACCCCCACTGGAACCATCGGCACGGCTGGCTTATCTTCAAATAAGCAGCTTCAGAAGTGAATGGAAGAGTGAACTCTGTAGTTCTGTTCAGGACTACATGACAGACAAAGACACCCATACGTAAATACATTCATGATTTCTTATTCCAAACGAGCGGCGGTTCGTATGCAAACTATATGATTAATGTGAGAATGTGTATTTTTGTCTCTATCTCCCTCTCCATGTCGTGGAGGTGTCAAAACCCCCACACCAGTGCCTTCCTCCCCTTTGCGGGTGAGAAGGTCTGGTTATTGTCAGCCATTGCCAATCTGATCTGATCCATTGTGATCCTCACAGGACAGTCATGACACTTGGCACACCTGTATTTGGGGAGTTTCTCCCATTCTTCTCTGCAGATCCTCTCAAGCTCTGTCAGGTTGGATGGGGAGCGTCGCTGCACAGCTATTTTCAGGTCTCTCCAGAGATGTTCGATGGGGTTCAAGTCCGGGCTCTGGCTGGGCCACTCAATTCAGAGACTTGTCCCGAAACCACTCCTGCGTTGTCTTGGCTGTGTGCTTAGGGTCGTTGTCCTGTTGGAAGGTGAACCTTCGCCCCAGTCTGAGGACCTGAGGGCTCTGGAGCAGGTTTTCATCAAGGATCTCTGTACTTTGCTCCATTCATCTTTGCCTCGATCCTGACTAGTCTCCATGTCCCTGCCACTGAAAAACACCCCCACAGCATGATGCTGCCACCACCAATCTTCACCATAGGGATGGTGCCAGGTTTCCTCCAGACATGACGCTTGGTATTCAGGCCAAAGAGTTCAATCTTGGTTTCATCAGACCAGAGAATCTTGTTTTTGAGTCTTTAGGTGCCTTTTGGCAAACTCCAAGCGGGCTGTCATGTGCCGTTTACTGAGGGTTGGCTTCCGTCAAGCCACTCTACCATAAAGGCTTGATTGGTGGAGTGCTGCAGAGATGGTTGTCCTTCTGGAAGGTTCTCCCATCTCCACAGAGGAACTCTAGAGCTCTGTCAGGMTGACCATRGGGTTCTTGGTCACCTCCCTGACCAAGGCCCTTCTCCCCCAATTGCTCAGTTTGGCCGGGTGGCCAGCTCRAGGAAGAGTCTTGGTGGTTCCAAACTTCTTTCATTTAAGAATGATGGAGGCCACTGTGTTCTTGGGGACCTTCAATGCTGCAGAAATGTTTTGGTGCCCTTTCCCAGATCTGTACCTCGACACAATCCTGTCTCGGGGGTCTACGGACAACTCCTTCGACCTCATGACTTGGTTTTTGCTCTGACATGCACTGTCAACTGTGGGACCTTATATAGACATGTGTGTGCCTTTCCAAATCATGTTCAATCAATTGAATTTACCACAGGTGGACTCCAATCAAGTTGTAGAAACAGGATGCACCTGAGCTCAATTTCGAATCTCATAGCAAAGGGTCTGAATACTTATGTAAATAAGGTATTTCTGTTTCTATTTTTCATAAATTTGCAACAATTTCTAAAACCTGTTTTTGCCTTGTCATTATGGGTTATTGTGTGTAGATTGCTGAGGATTTTTATTTATTTAAATCATTTTAGAATAAGGCTGTAACGTAATAAAATGTGGAAAAAGTCAAAGGGTCTGAATACTTTCCCGAAAGCACTATGTGCTGTTCCTATCGTGGTGACATTCTATTTTACAACCTCTTAGTTACCATGATTGGAACAGCTTGTGTGTGTGTGTCTGAGTCTGAGTCTGCGGTGTGTGTGTCTGCGTGTGAGGGAATTTGGCTAAAGAAAATTCCCTGGACTGCTTCTTCTAGAAGAACCCCTCACACCCTGCTCTGGAAATGCTCCTGTTCTGGTGGTTTCCTGTTCCAGATGCCCAGACCTGCCTCCTGCAGCGAGACGACAAACTTATGCCTGGCTCTCTGGTAGGCCCCTGCTGCCATCTTAGCTCCACAGTACGTCTTCATGGCCTCCTCCATTGTCTTCCGACAGGTGTCGTCACTCCTAGGCGACACTCGTCCCTCAACCGACCGTGCAGACAGAGTCGTTGTGCTATCTGACATAAGAAATAGGGACTCCTCTACATCCAATACTCCTCCTGGACTGCTAAGCTGAGTAGATGGAGACAGTAAGAAAGGGTTAATAAAATACACCACCCAGACAGAATAAAACCTAATGAGCCAACATAAACTGCAAACTTCAACAGCTGGGCTATCTCTTCCATTTAAATTTCACCAAACAAATTAACATTCTGTGGACTTTGCTTTATATTCCCTATTGCTCTGTCTCTCTCCCTCTCTACAAAAACATATTTAATGGACTACAGCCAGGATGGATTTCTAGATGACTGTGTTTATTCTTGCATGTGATACTGAGTGCAGGAAGCCTTTTCTGTGGGAAGCTACTCAAAATGCTTTTCTAAATAATTATGACTCTGTAATGTCATCAAAATTTAACCGCTGCCATTTGGAACAGTGGAACGCGCTGCCACATACATATTTAATTTCACGATGGAAATGAAACTGTACTTTAAAAACATTGTCATAATAATTAGCATTAGATGGACACAGAAAGATGGATCACATCTACATTTTAATGAAGATTGGTCTTTTCTACTATCTGCAGTAAGCAAATAATTTGTTAATACCTTTATCCAATACATACTGTACAATAGAGCTTCTGCTTGCAGCAAAATGGATGTGTCAAACTACCCTAGTAGTCTACTATGCAGGGAATAGGGTGCCAATTGGGATGCAATCTACAGCTTCCCTATGCATAACTAACCTGGTGGTGTAGTCTCTCCCAGCGAGTGAAGAAGGATCTCTTGCAGAGTCTGGATGGTGTCCCTGAGTCTTTCCTGCCAGTGGAGACATCCACCACCTCCAGCTCTCCGTCTCCAGCACTCCAGTTCACACTGAAGCTGGGAGACTTCCCTGGCTGCCGACCCTCACTGCTGCTGAGGCCTGGAGACCACACAGAGACCAGACTGGGGTCAGGACTCAGTGAGAGCCGAGAGGATGGGCAGGTACGTACATAACATGCACTATTCAGATGCCAGAATAGAGGCATAACCTTAGAGGAAGAGACAGGACCATGAAAAGTGTCTGGAAGAACAAGCTGTTTGTCCTGGGAGGGAACATCTCCACCAGGCCACCTCCTAACATTTATCTTTGTCAAGTCTCAAACACTAAGTAGTCTACTGCCAAATGAACTGACACATGGACATGTAATGTGAACCTAAATATCTGAAGTAACCACATCTCTTATATCTGGGTGACTTACAGCCGATTGGACAAGGGGCGTGACTTACAGCCGAGGAGCAGTCTATTGTGTCTATAGGACAAGGGCAGAGGGTGTGACTTACAGCCGAGGAGCAGTCTATTGTGTCTATAGGACGAGGGCAGGGGGCGTGACTTACAGCCGAGGAGCAGTCTATTGTGTCTATAGGACAAGGGCAGGGGGAGTGACTTAACAGCCGAGGCGCAGCCTATTGTGTCTATAGGATGAGGCAGGGGGCGTATCTTACAGCTGAGGAGCAGTCTATTGTGTCTATATGACGAGGGCAGGGGGCGTATCTTGCAGCCTATTGTGTCTATAGGACGAGGGAGGGGCGTGACTTACAGCCGAGGAGCAGTCTATTGTGTCTATAGGACGAGGGCAGGGGCGTGACTTACACCGAGGAGCAGTCTATTGTGTCTATAGGACGAGGCAGGGGGCGTGACTTACAGCCGAGGAGCAGTCTATTGTGTCTATAGGACAAGGGCAGGGGGAGTGACTTACCGCCGAGGCGCAGCCTATTGTGTCTATAGATGAGGCGGGGGGGCGTATCTTACAGCGAGGAGCAGTCATTGTGTCTATATGACGAGGGCAGGGCGTATCTTACAGCCGAGGAGCAGCCTATTGTGTCTATAGGACGAGGGCATGGGGCGTGACTTACAGCCGGTGAGTAGTCTATTGTGTCTATAGGACGAGGGCATGGGGCGTGACTTACAGCCGGGGAGTAGTCTATTGTGTCTATAGGACGAGGGCAGGGGGCGTGACTTATAGCCGAGGAGCAGTCTATTGTGTCTATAGGAGGAGGGCAGGGGGCGTGACTTACAGCCGAGCAGTAGCTTGTTGCGTCTATAGGAGGAGGGCAGGGGGCGTGACTTACAGCCGAGCAGTAGCTTGTTGCGTCTATAGGACGAGGGCAGAGGGGCGATGTGCCCCATGCGTCGTGCCATGGTCCTTCCCAGGTGACCCGTGTGGCACAGGCTGCCCACTGTGAGGCTGTGGAGGTACACCGGCTCCACCAGGTGAGACAGGAGAGAGCCCTGGAGACCTAGAATATTCCACCTGGAGACACAAACAATGATGCTAGAGACCAAGCAGACAAGCCCCCTTTTACACAGTATGTTATACTTTTGTGACTCAGTGGGAAAGTTCTCACTGTCTATCTGGAGCTCACCTGGCAATTTTATCTGTGCAGGACATGGTTACGGGAGGTTCCCTCGGCAACCCCCTGTGCCATTTCTGATTGGCTCTCAGTACGCTGACAGGAAGTGTACCCTCACCGCCTTCCATCTTCATCCTCAGATGGCAGCGCAACTTCCTCACAAATCTATACCCGCTCTGGTCTGGGAGAGGAGAGGAGACAATTGATATAATGCTAAGTTTCTCTACAAAGCACAGTACAGACAGGTGGAGCATTTAAAGTATGGCCTTAATGTAACTGTGCATTCCACAGAATTCAGTCTTGTTGACTGTGAGTATGAATGAAATTAAAATCAACTAACAAATGTCAATATTTCTTACGTGTAGCTGTGATCTCGTAGGGACAGTTGAGGCGTGCGTCCCCGCAGGGCGATGAACTCACATACATATGGAACAGAATACCGTCTCTCAGTCTGTATACTGACTCTTTGTCTCGCACAAAAATCGACTGCTCCAAACTGCCTGGCCAGTTGCTAAACAAGGAAATTGTGTTATGATCATTTTGAGTATGAACTTTTTAAGAAGTGGTAACGTGTAGCCAGGGGCCTTAATTGGGTATAAAAGCCTAGCTCAACACCAACAATATAAAATAGGCTACTAAAATCATTCCAATCCTGATTGAAAGGCAAATGCAATTTATAGGAATTATAGGCTGATTTTAGGACCATGCGGACGCCCGGGAGCAGGAGGAGAGCCTGTTAGTGATTTAGAAAATGCGCATCGACACTGCTACAGAGAACGGGACTCGCAACTTCGCCGTAGCTGGATTGAAGTGGGGTATTTTGAGGGAATCTCGCAGGGAACAGCGCAACTTTTTCTCAAAACAGTTCACACTGTAGTAAATGGCTTTGGCTCACCCACCCTCAGCGCCCTTGTCACTTTGTCGTACCCTAGGTTTAGCTGAAATGACGCACCTGTGTGTAGCCTAATCACCCAGATAGATATTTTGAGATGAAATGGGATTTTTATGTTCAACATTTCTCTACTTCAATCATCCTTGTGCACTTGATGTTGGTGGGAATACACATTTAATTATTCAGGTATTTAAAAAGAACCTCTAGTACAAAATGATACTAGAGGTGATTTTGAAGTGATGGTTCAGGGGCATAACAGAACAGTTACATGAAGTGGCTCTTTTTAAAATGGCACCAAAACATCAGCGCAGATAGGTAATAGCTGATATTACATTGTTCACTTGTAACTTAAATTCAAAGGTACAAAAGCAAAGATTCTTCAACTTCATCCTCAGGGCTAAGGCCTTGATTGCATCCCAAATTACACCCTATTCCCTTTATAGTGCACTACTTTTAACCAGAGCCCAGGGCCCTAATCAAAAGTAGTGCACAACATAGGTAATAGGGTGCCAGTTGGAATGCAACCCCTTGTGTACAGATACAGTGTATGACCGTATGTATACAGTATATTACCAGAGGAAAAGCTCCAGTTGGGCATAGAGGAAGCGGAGGAAAGCCCTCCTGGTGGTGACCTCAGCATGGCAGTCATTAACCGCCCATCCCTGGTCACTGACACACTCTCCACTGATACACTTGGTCCCTGTCCCCAAAGACACCACCTGGGCTCGCCTCAGATCAAAACCTGACCACAATAGGAGACAAAAGGTCCTCTTACTAACCAACAACAAACAAAAATCAGCACAGTACACCTATACAATAGATTTGTGAGTATCTAAATGATACCCAATTCCCTATATAGTGCACTGTTTTTTTGTTTTACTTATTTGGACCCTATGGGGCCTGGCCAAAAGTAGTGCACTACATAGGGAATCGAATAGGGTGACATTTGGGATACAACCCAACTCTTGTCTTTTTGGATATCAGTTACAGTAACTTGGCCTCAGACACAGGAACACTCTCTACAAAGAACTTAATCTAATTAAAATATTACTGTAAAGATGGCAAAATAAATGGCTTCTGAATAAGAAATGACTAACAGGACAAAATATAATGCACCAGTCTCCTACTATATTGTTGTCTTGTTACAGCACCTCATGAAATATTTACAAAGACGTAATGACAGTCTTATCTCATCAATGGTAGTGGTATAAAGCTGCATCTTGTGTCGCAGAGCAAGCTGAGCAACTGCTTATTTTACTGTGAGGAATTCTATATGAATGAGCTGGCAGGGATTCCTTTTGGATTCACTGCCCTTTGGGGCAGCATTACCTGGGAAGCACTGTGCCCATAGAAATAGAATGAATAGAAAGTAATTCATTCTAATTCTATGGTTGTGCCCACGCTCTCATCTTAGGTATTCTATTAGATCCGGGGAGCTCTACTGTTTTTGAAGGAGAGTTTCCCATGCTGGCTTCAACTGAAGTCGCTTATGTGCACTCCCAGATGTGCACTCCTCGACTGGCTTACTGTGCTCTATACAGACCTATATTCAAAGGCATTTGATTAATTTACGACTTCTGCTGGTATCTACAGTTGTATAGGGAGAGATTTAATTTTAAATTGGACTTGTTGAATATTTTACTACCATATTAAAAGTCAATGAAATGTGTCATCATGGTTGCATCCCAAATTGGCTCTGGTTAAAAGTAGTGCATTATACAGTACCAGTCAGTACTCATTCAAGGGTTTTTCCTTATTTCTTACTATTTTCTACATTGTGGAATAATAGTGAAGACATAAAAACTATGAAATAACACATATGGAATCATGTAGTAACTAAAAAAGTTTTAAACAAATCAAAATGTATTTTATATTTGAGATTCTTCAAAGTAGCCACCCTTTGCCTTGACAACATCTTTGCACACTCTTGAAATTCTCTTAACCAGCTTAATCTGGAATGCTTTTCCAGTAGTCTTGAAGGGGTTCCCACATATGCTGAGCACTTGTTGGCACATATGCTGAGCACTCAATTGGGTTGAGGTTGGGTGACTGTGGGGGCCAGGTCATCTGATGCAGCACTCCATCACTCTCCTTTTTGGTCAAATAGCCCTTACACAGCTTGGAGGTGTGTTGGGTCATTGTCCTGTTGAAAAATGAATGATAGTCCCACTATGCGCAAACCAGATGGGATGGCATATCGCTGCAGAATGCTGTGTTAGCCATGCTAGAATTCTAAATAAATCACTGACAGTGTCACCAGCAAAGCACCCCCACACCATCACACCTCCTCCTCCATGCTTCACTGTGGAAACCACACATGCAGAGATCATCCGTTCACCTACTCTGCGTCTCACAAAGACACGGCGGTTGGAACCAAAAATCTCAAATATGGACGCATCAGACTAAAGGACAGATTTTCACCGGTCTAATGTCCATTGCTCGTGTTTCTTGGCCCAAGCAAGTCTCTTCTTCTTATTGGTGTCCTTTAGTAGTGGTTTCTTTGCAGCAAATCGACCATGAAGGCCTGATTCACGCAGTCTCCTCTAAACAGTTGATGTGTCTGTTACTTGAACACTCTGAAGCATTTATTTGGGCTGCAATCTGAGGTGCAATTAACTCTAATGAACTTATTCTCTGCAGCAGAAGTAACTCTGGGTCTTCCTTTCCTGTGGCGGTCCTCATGAGAGCCAGTTTCATCATAGAGCTTGATAGTTTTTGCGACTGCACTTGAAGAAACTTTCAAAGTTCTTTACATTTTCCGCATTGACTGACCTTCATGACTTAAAGTAATGATGGACAGTCATTTTCCTTTGCTTATTTGAGCTGTTCTTGCCATTTATATGGGCTTGGTCTTTTACCAAATAGGGCTATCTTCTGTATATCACCCATACCTTGTCACAACACAACTGATTGGCTCAAACGCATTAAGAAGGAAAGAAAATCCACAAATTACATTTTAACAAGGCACAGAGAATGCAAGAGTGTGCAAAGCTGTCATCAAGGCAAAGAGTGGCTACTTTGAAGAATCTCAAATATAAAACATATTTTGATTTATTTAACACTTTTGTGGTTACTACGTGTTTTCATATGTGTTATTTCAAAGTTATGATGTTTTCACTATTATTCTACAATGTATAAAATAGTAAAAATGATGAAAAACCCTTGACTGAATAGGTGTGTCCAAACTTTTGACTGGAACTGTATATATAGGGAATAGGGTGCCATTTGGACGCAGTCCATAGCCTACCTCTGGTCATTACGATGCCTGCCAGTACTTTGTGACGTCTGTGCGACTGGGAGGTAGTGCAGCAACAGTCAGCCAGCTCACTGTGTTTCTCTCTCACCAAGTGGAAGATATACTCTGCAAAGCACTGTTATCACACAAGTGGATGGATCACTGACAAATCAAACAGACAGCGGCCAAGATAACATCTATGTTCACATCCACATAAACATCCACATAGTGGAGCAAACAAACGTTTACCTACCAAAACAACCAGATAATAGTTGACATTATCCCATATGGGCTCTGGTCAAAAGTAGTGCATTATATAGGGGCTCCTAAGTGGTGCAGCGGTCTAAGGCACTGCATCTCAGTGCAAGAGGCGACACTACAGTCCCTGGTTCGAATCCAGGCTGAATCACATCCGACTGTGATTGGGAGTCCCATAGGGCGGCGCACAATTGGCCCAGCGTTGTCTGGGGTAGGCCGTCATTGTAAATAAGAAGTTGTTCTTAATAAATCTTCTTCAGGATTGGTGGGTCCTCCACGGGACGGTTGAGCTAACGTAGGCTAATGCAATTAGCATGAGATTGTAAGTAACAAGAACATTTCCCAGGACATAGACTAATCTGATATTGGCAGAAAGCTTAAATTCTTGTTAATCTAACTGCACTGTCCAATTTACAGTAGCAATTACAGTGAAAGAATACTATGCTATTGTTTGAGGAGAGTGCACAGTTTTGAACTTGAAAAGTTATTAATAAACAAATTAGGCACATTTGGGCAGTCTTGATACACAATTTTGAACAGAAATGCAATGGTTCATTGGATCAGTCCAAAACGTTGCATGTACACTGCTGCCATCTATTGTCCAAAGTCGAAATTGCACCTGGGCTGGAATAATACATTATGGCCTTTCTCTTGCATTTCAAAGATGATGGTACAAAAAAATACAAAACAACGGTTAGTTTTTTCTTTGTATTATCTTTTACCAGATCTAATGTGTTATATTATCCTACATTCCTTTCACATTTCCACAAACTTCAATGTGTTTCCTTTCAAATGGTATCAAGAATATGCATATCCTTGCTTCAGGGCTTGAGCTACAGGCAGTTACATTTGGGTATGTCATTTTAGGCAAAAATTGAAAAGAAGGGGTGGATCCTTAATTAACTGACTTACCTAGTTAACTAAATGTTAAATAAAAAAAGATGTATCAGGGAGAGTTGACAAAGAAGAAACCTCTGTTAGATTTATTGAAAGCACTGTCACAAGGTTCATCCTAAATGGTACCCTATTCCCTATATATATATTTTTACCTTTATTTAACTAGGCAAGTCAGTTAAGAACAAATTCTTACTTACAATGATGGCCTACCCCGGACAACGCTGGGCCAATAGAGCGCCACCCTATGGGACTCTCAATCACAGCCAGATGTGATGCAGCCTGGATTCAAACCAGGGACTGTGGTGACTGAGATGCAGTGCCTTAGACCGCTGTGCCACTCGGGAGACATACTGGACATACATTATTACATGAGTATTATATGCTAAGTATATCTCAGAATAATGAGATATTGACAATATTTAGTAGCTAGTTGATTACCAATAATAATTAAGAGGCTAACTCATCCACATAATTTACATAATTCATACAATACATATAATAATTCAAGTTATCGTCCCACCCATCCCCTGATATCAAGCTTGGAGAGATGAATGGAAAGGAAATATGTTGTCTAAATGGGGATGCACAAGGTCATGTGTAATGATGCATAATGAGCGTGTTAAATAATTATCTGTCAGATTAATATGCTCTTCACACCTCCCGCTCTTAATTTCAATCTCCTTCAGTCTGGGGCTCCTCCTTGATCACTAATAGGCTGTGATGATAATGTTCATTAAGGTGTCTAGCTAGATGACTGACTTTGAGGCACTTTTTGGAGGGCTAGGGATCAGTCTGATGAAAAACCCAGGATGTGTCCAAAAACCCAGGTGATGCCATCCTGAACGGTTACATCACTGCCTGGTATGGCAACTGCTCGGCATCTGACTGTAAGGCGCTACAGAGGGTAGTGCCAACGGCCCAGTACTTCACTTGGGCCAAGCTCCCTGCCATCCAGGACCTATATAATAGGTGGTGTCAGAGGAAAGCCCATAAAATTGTCAGAGACTCCAGTCACCCAAGTCATAGACTGTTTTCTCTGCTACCGCACGGCAAGCGGTACCGGAGCGCCAAGTCTAGGACCAAAAGGCTCCTCAACAGCTTCTACTCCCAAGCCATTAGACTGCTGAACAATTCATGAAAATGTACATTGACACCCCACCCCCCCCCCCTCTTGTACACTGCTGCTACTCGCTGTTTGTTTGTTACCTATGCATAGTCACTTCGCCCCCACCTACATGTACAGATTACATCAACTAGCCTGAACCCCTGCACACTGACTCAGTACCGGTGCCCCCTGTACATAGCCTCGTTATTCTTATTGTGTTACTTTTTATACTTACTTTTTTATTTTAGTCTACTTGGTAAATATTTTCTTCCTCTTGAACTGCACTGTTGGTTAAGGGCTTGTAAGCATTTCACGGTAAAGTCTACACTTGTATTTGGCGCATGTGACAAATAAAGTCTGATTTGATTTCTTAAGTAATTTTTCCTCAATTCCTTGCATCCTCTCTCCTCACCTCCTTCTCAAATTGGAGAAGAAGTTCAGAAGGGAGGGATTTTAGATCTTCTCCTCCAATACGTTTGAGAAGGAGATGAGGAGATAGGATGCAAGGAATCAAGGAAAGACTATTTGAGAAGAGACAGTTTGTCTGCTAGTAGCCAAACAAGAGCCTATGTCTTGTGGACAAACTCTCCATCAGCCATGGTAAAGCTTGCCTTCCTTTCCATTGACATGTCACACTCATGGAACTAAACTTCTGGGACAAATCGACTTACATTCTGAAAGCACCCAGATGAAAAAATACTACAGTTTAGTATAGAATTCTGTAATACACTGTAGTACACACTGAAGTATCGCTCGATCATGTATAGTACTTACTACAGAATGTTGTAGTAGTAGAATACTACAGTATTATCCGCAAAAAAACACTGTAGTAAATACTACAGTAATGTCTGCAAAAACACAGGTTTAGGAAAATTAGATTTTTGAGTATCCTCAAGGAGAAAGCCTCCACTTCTATGTCAAAGATAATAAAACAAAAACACTGTAGTAAATACCACAGTAATGTCTGTAAAAACACCACATTAAATACTACACTAGATTACATTCAGCAAAAACACTACAGTAAATACTACAGTATACTGCAATCCGCAAAAGCACTACATTAATTACTTTAGTATATACTACAGTTCTTTTACTATAGTATTTATACTATAGTTAACTGTAAATACTACAGTATACTACAGTAAATACTATAGTATTCACTGTAGTGTTTCTGCAGATTTTAGGCCGCAAAAACACTACAGTGAATACTACAGTAAAGTCTGCAAAAACACTATGGTGAATACCATAGTATTTATACCATAGTGTACTATTGTATTTTTGTATGTGTGCATAGCAGAAAAAGATGACAAGAGGTGCAGCTTTTCTGAGGCCAGACAGACATAACAGGGTTGTTTAGCTGCTGTGGTTGGGCATGCAGGACAAGACATCGTTAGTCCTTAGGCTCCTGGACATGGAAAGCATATTGATACGATACACTCCATTTGGTGGCAGTCAGAGCACCTCAGACAAATTCAGTAGGACCATTTAAAAGATGGGATGGATGCTCATACTGCAGCTATATAGTCAAAGGACAGGATATGTCCAATAACCCTGTTCAACCTGAGCACTTCAAAGAGGATGTGAATGAAATCGAGGCATAAAAAATGTAATGCACTGTGATTGTTATATCCAACTTACAGCAAATGTAAACACTGTATCTCAACATTATATTTCTTTTAGAAAATACTGAATATCAGTCAAAATTGAATATACAGGCTTGACCACGATTGCAAAATTACTTAAGATTAACAATTCTAACTTCCCATAGCAATATAAAATAGTAGAATTTCCCTTCCAGCTCAGAACCCTTAAAGTGGTTCAATTGGCCCTTTATCTACTTCCCCAGAGTCAGATGAACTTGTGGATATAATTTTTATGTCTCTGCATCCAGTATGAAGGAAGTTAGAGGTAGTTTTGCGAGCCAATGTTAACTAGCGTTAGCGCAATGACAGGAAGTCTATGGGTATCTACTAGTTAATCTGACTCTGGGGAAGTAGATAAAGGGCCTCCCGAAGTATCCTTTTAAGTTAGTAATGGTACTCACCTGAGGTAGCTGTGCGCTCTTGGCCCAGCTGGCAGTATTGCTGATGCTCCTCTCAGGACCCAGACTGATGTTAAACAGGTCCTGTAGGGCTGAGGCTGCTGCCTCGGCTTTAGCCAGCCTCTTACTGCGCCCACAGCCCTCAAATACCCTTCCATCCACCCGTACTGCCATCACAAAGCTCCTGATCGGCCTGCCTTTCTTTCTCTCTGTCAGGCAGACGTACCTCAAGCCTGGCATTAACTCATTGAGCAGAGCCACGGGCCTCAGTTCCCCGACGATAGCGGAACCGATCCTCTGCCTCTTCTGATTGTCTGAGGACATCAGGTCAAGGGTCAGGCGCACTAGTCTCCCATGGTTACAGATACTGGAGAGCAACTCCTGTCCCTTTTTCACTGTTCTGTAGAGTTGTCCTTGTGCTGGTGGTTCCTCGAACTGCAACTCCTTTCCCCCTGTTCTGTGATTAAAGATTTGGTCTTCCTGTGCTTCTGGCTGAAACTCCTTGAAGAGCGTGTCGGGGACGAGATCGGCCTGATCTGAGGTGAAGTCTGTTGGTGCTGTGGTGTTGATGAAGTTGAGGTTTCCCATGGTGATGTGAGCCTGATGGGCGTTGGGGAACTGGATGAAGGACCTAAGAGCAAGCTCTGCTGCCCTCATCTTAGCCTTCTTCTTGGTGGGGCCTCGGCCCTCGAACCTGAGACCGTTGACCTCTACTCCTACAGCGAACAAAGGGGCGTGAACTGGCCCTGTCTGAGACACTATCTCATACTGTAGACCTGGTCTCAGCTCATTCAAATGCACCAGGGCATTCTTCTTTGTGACAGACCAGGAAGTCATCATTGTCTTCTGACAGGTGGCATCACTCCCACGTGACGCTCGTCCCCCAACCCACCGTGCAGACGGAGTCGTGGCGCTATCTGACGTGAGACAATGGGCTGTCCTCTTACAGATCAATTGGAGTTCGTAGAGAAGCCTGTCTTTTCCTTCCACCAATGGCTGCTTCCTCTGTAGAGCAGTAGTCCTGGAGAGCCCTCTGGAGATGTCAGTGTAAAGAGCTGATGGATGATGTGCAGGTACCATGGTACAGTCCACTGTCGTCTTTCTTTTGGAGATGTCAGTGTAAAGAGCTGATGGATGATGTGCAGGTACCATGGTACAGTCCACTGTCGTCTTTCTTTTGGAGATGTCAGTGTAAAGAGCTGATGATGGATGGTGTCCAGGTTGTAGTATGGTGGAATAGTCCACTTGGTTTCTGCTGTCGCGGTTCTCCTTCACCTCAACGCTGCTGGTACCTGTTCCCGAATCAAGTCCAGAACAAACATAGTTGAGGAAACCTTTATGATTTGTCACATTTGGTTGATGAGATTTTCAAAAAAAGGAAACTACTGGACATGGGAGAGCTTAGCAAAAGGTTACGGGGGTGGGATGACCTGAAATATACTGCTTTTACAAAATGTGATGCTGTTTTCAAATGAATCACAATACCTTGCTCGTGTTAAAGTTTTTAGAATTGATAAACTGATACATTGGTGGTGTGCTACTCTGATTGAAATGTGGTGTGAGTGAATAGCATGGAAAGGGAAATATATAAATAAATTACTTGAAGTGTCTCCATGGTCTCTTGATGTTGTTGTCCCAATATCTCTAAACTTCATGGGGCCGATGAAAGATGACAACATACTTGTTCTCTCTGAAACACAACAGAGACAGGCAGTTACTGGGGAATCCACACAAAACATGACAAACCCCAGATATGTTAACCCACATAAGAGTGTATTTTCAGCACCATTATGTCATCTCCAAAATAGTTTTTGTCATGATGGAAGAGGGTTAGATATAGATTCATATAATGTACATATGAAATACCTCTACTGTATGATCTATATTGAGCTCCATATATTCAGAGCCCAAATATTATTTCCAGAAAAAAAAGAAAAAAAAGAAGAAAAAGGACTGAAGTAAACACTTTTATGGTAATAATGCAAACTTAATGTGTAAATCTGAATGTCCATTAGAATTATGCTGGCTGAAGGGATAGAGAGAAAACAAAACACAGGTTTATAGGCAACTGGAGTAATTGAAAGGTGTAGCTGATAAGACCAGAGGATTTCACACAGTGTCCCATTAATGGAATCCCTTACGACAAATCAGCCAATCAAACTAGTTTTATGTAGCCTAGTTGTCTCCTAAATGTTTGCAGATTGTATAGACAGCCAAGCAGTTTATTTGTTTGTTTTATCAATGATGTTTTGTTAATAGACAAAGAACTGTTAATCTGTTCACACTTTTTTTGAGCAGATGTGTTATTTTACCAGATAGAAGGAAGAATCGCATGCTGATGACAATTGTGGGTCACCTTAGTGACCAATAGTTCAAAGCAATGAATTTTCAAGTTAAAAGCACAGGGTGGTAAAAAAAAGGGGTCCATGGTCCACAATACTTATATTGTACGTACAGTATGTATGTACACTGTATGTATGTATTACATAGATGTATTATGTTGATGTGAATTTTAATATTGCATCTGGAATGTTCTCAAATTCTTTTAACTTCTGTAGATGGATAGCATTGGTGACTGTTGTAGCTACCATCAGCTATAAACTGTCCAAGAAGTTCAGCATGTTCTTGCCCTTGAGGAAAGACAGTACGCATTAGAGAAAATCACACAAAACATTTTAAATTATGCTTAGCAAATGAGATTATCCAAAGCTGTCAGGCCTCACACATTGGATGGGAAGCGGGCGCTTTTCACTTTCCTTGCCATGCCTAATTTCATTATTATATTAAACATGCTTCATTAACAATGACGGGATTAACCAAGTTTGCCTCAGGAGTTTTAAAATAATCAAACTGGAATATTATGCTGTGATATGAGATTTTACCCTTAACATGTAATGTACATAATGTGATTCTCCAATGAAGCCTCGGGTTTGTGGAGCTGTGATCGTGTGATGATAAATTATGAAAAGTGTAAACAGTGCCCTACAGTAGGAACAAATGGTGCCATTTCATTAGGTTGAGAAGGCAATGTATGGGAGAGAGAAATATGTCAATTCAGCCTCATAGCTATAACTAAATATAACAACTAGGGGACTGTCACAAGATGAGAATAATAGGGGATCCTGTCTTCAGAAATATCTGAGATAGGGCTAGGTCGAGATGTTTGACCGGTGGAGGAAAGCTGCAACTTCAAATTAAATCAAATCAAACTTACTTCCACAAATGAGTTCTGGTGAAGAACGACTGACATGTCTCTACTTCAAGATGGTGAGGGACCTTACATACCTTCCAGAGTGCAGTGTCTTTTAGCTATTGTATTACGCAGCAGGGAAATGTTTCATTAGAAATATGACTGTTTGCCTTGAATTCACTGTACTGTATTTAGTGTATTCAATATTGTATACTGTATTTAACAGCATTAAGCTTAAACTCTTACAGGTAGTGTATATAGCTAAGTCCTTGTTTCCTGTCAGGGTATAGTCAGATTAACCTGAATTAAATCTAAAGGCACAGTCTAATACACATCTTGCTAACGCACGTGTAATCCACCCAGAATGGGGATGAGCTAAATGCCTAGGCTACTGTCGGCTTATAATATTACTGGTTGTATCTAGTCTTCATGTTAACCCTCACATTCTTTATAATTGAGACTAGAGTTCTATCTAGCGTCTTTGGCTTTCAAACTGACAATTTGGTGCTTGTTTTGAATAAGCATTCTCTTCTATCAAGTCAGTTAATAATGATGGAGTTCAGAGAGAGACACTAGCTAAGCAGCTCGTGACAAAATACAGTTGTATGTTTTTGAGTAAATGACCCCATAGGCTGCAAGAATGAGGGTCAGGAAAGAGCAACGTACAACCTTCCCCTGCCGCACCAGTTGAAAAGCCTTAGAATTACATCATTGCATTTACATCAAATTTTCTCTGTGTTTTTGGTTCCCATCTCATTTTTCTGCATTTAATTTACTCAAATTTCACAGGAACTGCAAGGTGTCACAGTGAAGTATGTGCATTATTTATCCAATTACTTTTCTATAATACACTTATTAGCTTATCAGGTCTGCTGACATGCAAAAATCTGAATTTTCATTTGTGAAAGTGACAGTAATATAAACATGCTGTTGTTGGTGAGGTGGGTTTTTCTGTGTCTAAGCTTAAGTTTAACTGGTGCAAACGTTGGATATGACCTACTATCCAGCCACCTCTTTTTCCTACTTCCCCTGATCTACTTCCTTTCTCAGACTCTATGTGCATGCCAAATGGCACCCTATTCCCTATATTGGGCCAAATGTCACCCTATTCCCGATATTGGGCCATGGTCAGAAGTGGTGCACCATACAGGGAACAGGGTGCCATTTGGGATGCAGACTCCCAGTGCTGCTAATTGGTGGTGCGACAGCAGGTAAATCCCAGTGAAATTTGTGTCTCTGGGTTCAGGGGCCACAACCCAGACCATCCCACAGCACTGCTGCACCAGTAACGTAACAACCCAGACCATCCCATAGCACTGCTGCACCAGTAATGAACAACCCAGACCATCCCACAGCACTGCTGCACCAGTAATGTAACAACCCAGACCATCCCATAGCACATGCTGCACCAGTAACGTAACAACCCAGACCATCCCATAGCACTGCTGCACCAGTAACGTAACAACCCAGACCATCCATAGCACTGCTGCACCAGTAATAAAACAACCCAGACCATCCCATAGCACTGCTGCACCAGTAATGTAACACCCAGACCATCCACAGCACGTTGCACCAGTAATATAACAACCCAGACCATCCCATAGCACTGCTGCACCAGTAATATAACAACCCAGACCACCCATAGCACTGCTGCACCAGTAATATAACAACCCAGACCATCCCATAGCACTGCTGCACCAGTAATGTAACAACCCAGACCATCCCACAGCACTGCTGCACCAGTAATGTAACAACCCAGACCATCCCATAGCACTGCTGCACCAGTAATGTAACAACCCAGACCATCCCACACACTGCTGCACCAGTAATGTAACAACCCAGACCATCCCACAGCACTGCTGCACCAGTAATGCTAACAACCCAGACCAACCCATAGCACTGCTGCACCAGTAATGTTAACAACCCAGACCATCCCACAGCACTGCTTGCACCAGTAATGTAACAACCCAGACCATCCCATAGCACTGCTGCACCAGTAATGTAACAACCCAGGCCATCCCATAGCACTGCTGCACCAGTAATATAACAACCCAGACCATCCCACAGCACTGCTGCACCAGTAATATAACAACCCAGACCATCCCATAGCACTGCTGCACCAGTAATATAACAACCCAGACCATCCCATAGCACTGCTGCACACCAGTAATATAACAACCCAGACCATCCCACAGCACTGCTGCACCAGTAAAAAATAACAACCCAGACCATCCCACAGCACTGCTGCACCAGTAACGTAACAACCCAGGCCATCCCATAGCACTGCTGCACCAGTAATGTAACAACCCAGACCATCCCACAGCACTACTGCACCAGTAATATAACAACCCAGACCATCCCATAGCACTGTTGCACCAGTAATATAACAACCCAGACCATCCCACAGCAACTGCTGCACCAGTAATATAAACAACCCAGACCACCCACTAGCACTGCTGCACCAGTAATATAACCAACCCAGACCATCCCACAGCACTACTGCACCAGTAATATAACAACCCAGGCCATCCCATAGCACTGTTGCACCAGTAATATAACAACCCAGGCCATCCCATAGCACTGTTGCACCAGTAATGTGTTAAACGTCACTGTGGGACTACAGGGGAATGGTCCTATTAAAATATTAAAAATTAAAACCATTAAAATAACATAAAATTGATCAGAAATACAGTGTAGACATAGTTCATGTTTTAAATGACTAAATTGCTGGAATATCTACATAGGCGTACAGAGGCCCATTGTCAGCAACCATCACTCCTGTGCTCCTGTGTACTACTCCCTTCACAGAACAGCGCAAACTGGCTATAACCAGAATAGAAAGAGGAGTGGGAGGCCCCGGTGCACAACTGAGCAATAGAATAAGTACATTACGGTGTCTAGTTTGAGAAACAGACACCTCACAAGTCCTCAACTAGCAGCTTTATTAAATAGTACCCGCAAAACACCAGTCTCATTGTCAACAGTGAAGAGGCGACTCCGGGATGCTGGCCTTCTAGGCAGAGTTCCTCTGTCCAGTGTCTGTGTTATTTTGCCCATCTTAATCTTTTCTTTTTATTGCCAGTCTGAGATATGGCTTTTTCTTTGCAACTCTGCCTAGAAGGCCAGCATCCCAGAGTCACCTCTTCAAGTTAGTTTTTGTTGAACCTGTAGACATCTAAATACATTGGAAGCCATTCTCATTCAGTTCAAGCACAGAGAGTAGAAAGGCCATGGTTACATCCTAAATGGCACACTATTCCGTATTTAGTGCACTACTTTATGGGTTCTGGTCAAAAGCAGTATACTAAAATGGGAATGGGGTGCCATTTGGGACGCAAACATTTTGTGGCTCAGTTGACTAATCTCTGCTAGACCCTGATTGCCAGTTCTGCTAGGGAGATAAGGATACCTCCTGGACCTCTTTTTAAGAGGTTGAGCAAATAACTCATTTTTATCTCATAGTGGACACTCCACCTCTTGGCTAAATGCATTGTTTGAGTTGACTGGCTCACCAGAAAAAATCCACTGATCTTTTCCAAAAAGATTTCCAGGAAAACATTGGACTAACTTTTCATTATATGAAAAATGTATACTGTCATGAAGTAATCAATATAAAAGTTAATTTACATGTTTTGATATGTCTGGTGCAAGTCATAACATCAAAGAGAAACATACACAGACACAATACTTTACTTTGCACAAACATCGATACCGGGGTTTATATGTCTCTAGTTTAAGATGTGCATATTTGCATTGTCATCATCTTTTCAAATTGGGTTTGCTGAGGAAAACATGGTTTAAATATACAGTACATACATTCAATTTCCACATTTCAATCCACTTAGTGGATCAAATAAGCCTCACATTTAATGGCGACAAATTGGTAATCATTTCTCCTCAGTAGAATTTACCAGCTCAGCAGGGCCAGGTTTGGGTCTGGCTGGGGGAAAGTGGGGGGAAATGAGGTGAGAAATAAACCGCTCTGCATCCCAAATGGCACCCTATTCCCTATATAGTGCACTACTTTTGACCAGGGCTGATAGTGGATGAAGAGGGGATGGTGGACAAAAGAACCTGGTGGGCGAAAAGATAAGAAAATTGAAAAAGTCAGTCATCACCACCACCACCAGTGTATTCTGTTCATCAAAGTGGAAATATCCACAGTGTGCTGCAAAGATGCTGTTAGACTTTCCATTTTGATCTCTGTATAGGATATGGGGCTCCCTTCCCTTGATGGATATGGGGCTCCCTTGCTAAGTGAACAAAATATATATTGTTCTGCAAGAGGTGATATCAGTTAAGCCTTGTTCATATTGGCAGTTTGAAGTGACTCAAATCCTATTTTCTGGCATATCCAAATCTGTTCTTTTTCCTGCAGTCTGAACAGCCAAAATGCACATGGAATCTAATATTTCAAGCAAATCTAATTCCTGGCCATGCGCCTTGTGTCTGAATGGGCAAATCTGATTAATTTGTACTCAAGTGGTTTTTAAACTGCTATTTGGCATATCTTGTTGCTTGCTAGCTATTCTGTTGACAGTTTGCCAAGAACATGTGGTAGCTAACTAGCTTGTTAATTGTTTATAAAACAAATGAGTGAATGTGATAGAAAGCTAAACAGCTAGCTAGCTAGTTCAGTGCTGTGGCTAGCCAAAAATGACTAGTTTTGAAAGTTGGATCATCTTATCCTTTGAGGCTTTAAAAGTGTTCTTATACTATGATTTTGAACATTCAAAACAACTGGGAAACGACATTGGCAGGCATTGTTGTCTCCTTAACTTGTTACATAACTTCTGAGTGATAATAAGCACAATCACCACCACCAATCAGCCTACACCACTGTGGACACACCTGTAGTTACTATGACAACTAGTGTAGCCATGTCAGCAAATGATTTGCTGTCTGAACACACAAAAATCTGATTTGGTCACTTGTAACTTCCTGTTTGGGCAGTCCGTATTCCAAAACAGATTTGAAAAACAAAACCAGCCTTAGCACTGCACAGCTGATTCAAATGATCAACTCACCATCAAGCTTCAAGTCGTATTTATGCATTCATTTGTGATGCTATCATTGATATGATCATGTTATTGTCACATGCTACACATGCACATGTGTGTGCACATGCATCTATCCAATGTTATCATGGTTTGTTATAAGATATATTATTTTGGATGGTACGTTAAACGGGTGTCCTGACTCTCTGTGGTCACTAAAGACCCTATGGCACTTAGGGGTGTTTACCCCGGTGTCCTGGCTAAATTCCCAATCTGGCCCTCATACCATCACTGTCACCTAATCGTCCCCAGCTAACAATTGGCTCATTCATCCCTCTCCTCTCCCCTGTAACTATTCCCCAGGTCGTTGCTGTAAATGAGAATGTGTTCTCAGTCAACTTACCTGGTAAAATAAGAGTAAATAAAAAATATTATACTTTAGTCATTCACAATGACCTGGTGATGTAAAAGTCTAATAATGACATTATCTTCCATATACCTACAGATACCTTGCAATTGGAGATTCCTTCAAAACAATTGCTGATAGTTACAAGGTTGGGTGACAAGGGCCATCTGGGACTGCCTCCTGGAGGAATTCAGGCGTGTGAAGGCTATCTGTGTCCTGCATAACTTCATGAGAATGGACACGAGGACCAGGAGGGGATCTGCAGCTCACTGCCGTGTGCCAGAGGAGAAGTCAGCTGCTCTGCAGGATGTTTCAACGATGGGGTCCAACAACGCAGCAAGAGAGACAATCCGTGTGCGGGAGATTTTCACCTCCTACTTCTTCGAAGAGGGTGTTGTTCCCTGGCAACACCATAGACCACACTATGCACAACACATTGTAATAAGAGTATTCTTCCATTTACTTAGCTATGTCAACTGCAGTTATTCAATTCCCAGTTTCTCTCCTTTGATGTCTACTTCTCAGGTGAGGGTGCTGTTTAGGTAAGGGTGTGATGTCTGTACAAAAACAAAACAGGCTATTTTAAGTCTCCCGTATATAAATGTTTTTGAACAATTACACACCCTATAACCCACACACTGATGTATCAATCTGATTTATGGCTTGTTGTGCAGTAAGCAAGCTCAGGTGTATAACTGTGAATCATTCCACCTTCAAAGAATAACTTCATGAGAATGGAGTACTTTATACTTTTCAGTATAAAGTACTCTGCAGCCACTTAGTGTGGACACCAGGTGAAGCCACAAACACAGATTCTTGTTGAACACAGTCTCTTTAACGACCTTATTTTTTCAATAACAGTCTCTCTCCTTTACTTCATCCCTCTCCCCCATTCTCCCTAAATCCTCTAGGTTATATCAGCTGTGTTGGTGAGCCCCTCCTGCATCTGAACTGGCTGACACATAGAGGGCGCCGCATGATCAGAGGTGAGAGGTCACTTGGTTGGGTCAACAGGAAGTATTATTAAAGAGATACTTTACATTGAAATACAGATATTTACATTTACATTTAAGTCATTTAGCAGACGCTCTTATCCAGAGCGACTTACAAATTGGGATAGAGATGTAGTAGTCCCAGAGTTAATGATCCAAGGTCAGTTTTGCATTTCACCTCCTGATTATGATGACTGACAATGTTAGAATAAAAAAAAGGCTTATACATGATATATCTCTTTCCATCTGTCTCTCGTCTGCAGGTATGTTTTGATGTGAGAGAGGATGCCAACCCCCCAGTCCCGTCATCGCCACCTCACACGCTCTTAAGATAACCTTCGGGCAAACTGGGAGCCCAAGGCTGGTTAGGAGACATCGCTAGAGACACTATTATGTAATTGTGATGAACTGAGAGAATATTAGGGTAGCACTGTGATTCATTAATCATATGCTGTCTTCCCTGCTCCTATGTTCTTACTTCTTTCCCTTTCTGTCTTTTACACCTCTCTCGCCACCACTTTCTTCCTTTGTTTTTATAATGCACACCAGATGTGCACTTGAACTTGTATTTATAATATAATATGACAATTATAATATTTATAATGCATGTATTATGTGTTTATAATATTTGGTTAATTAACTTCTTTCAATAAAGCATTCCACATTCTCTACTGGTTGAAATTAAGTCTCTCATTTGATGAAATACTACACTTATCCTGTGTTCTCAGATCAATGCAGATGAAGGAAATTAGATATTGAGATGAACTGGTTTTAGAGTATTGACATGATGAATATGAAGTGTAGTGTACTGTTTTCTTTTTATTCTGTATACTGTATATGAATTACAAATCAGCCTTTACCCATTAAATCATGTTTCTAGTCTATTGCATAGTTACAATGTGTAATGTCCCAGCACCAGGATTGGTAAATACTGTTTAAGTGTATAATTGTAATACATACATGCAGACACAGCATCATTCAAAGACTGGAATTTGATACTCCTGGTATTGGTTATGACTGAAAAAGAATGTCTCACAGACATTTATCCCTGAACTGCACCTTTATTTGCCAAGGTAGAGTACATCAAAACAACTTGCACCAATTCTGTGCTTTTTTTCCCTCAATCCAGTTTTTCCCATTGTAGTGAGGTTCAGTCTCCATGGAACCACGAAGGTTCGAAGGAAAGAACAAAGTGTTATTCAACTTGAGTATGGTGAAGAGGTGAAGCAACACATTTTTTCAGAGCATGAAGCTCGTCTCCTATCTGTTAGTCCCCCAACACTAAAAAAACTTCCCATTCCTGAAGCCTATTTACCTCTTTGATCACTTTGTTGCATATGTTGATGAGAGGTGATGGAACAATCGTCTGACAACCTCCTCTTATTTACCTGTGAACAGCCTCTCTGAGGAAACCAACACAGTCAAGTAACATGAATGAAACTATGAAACTGACACAATTGGCTAGGCTACTGTCTGCCAAAAGTCTGCATCTCCACTGAGAGAGTGACATCAAATGAAGGGGGGGACGGGGGGGACACAGCCAGCCTGTCATGGTTAGGAGCCAAAGTGAGTTCCGTGGGCTTACTTTGATGCCACTTTTCCCAGACTCAAGTAATACATAATATACAGCAAACTATTCATGTAGTTGTGATGTTTGTTGTTCACAAACAGGTTGTTCCCATCAGCAGGAATCAGAGAAACAGGAAGAGAACTTCATGATAATATTCTCAGAGAGAGAAGGAGCCATATGTCACCCTAGACACATCAACAGCGGACACTATTAGTTCAGTTTGAACTGGTTATGTACCAGACATTACACAATGAACATAGCTAATGAATATTAAAAACTTCAGAGAAAAAAATGGCTTTCCAGTTTAGTTGGTATTTAAGAGAAAAATCAGGGGCTTTGAGCTAGGATCAGGTCCCCCCCTGTCCATGTAATCTTGTTGATTGTGATCTAAAATGCAAAACTGATCCTAAATCAGCAGTCCTACTCTGAGACGCTTGACACATACAGTCCTGGATCTTTTTATAAAACAGCCCACCCATATTATATGCGGTCATAACTTTGGACTAGAGAGGAGAATATCTCATAAGGTCCACTCAACCAGAGGCTCAGGCTGGGTGATTGTTGTAAAAACCAGTCAAGCAGTGAGATGTCTGATATCTGAGCAAATCCTCACTGTGACAGGCAGATCACACACATTCTGATCCTCAAATCAATCATACAGTATATCAAATCATAAACAAATACAGACAAATGCCGTTCAAAACCAAACCTTATATCAAAGAGCTCACAAACACTTGGAACTGAATTATGAAAATGTTTCCTAAAACATATGGTGATGGGAATTTCATTGTAATATGGGATAATAACAATGGCATACTGTGGCACAAATCTGTGGCTCCCCGTTGATACAACAGATGTGAAAATGGCCCCATTTCAACTAGTAACACCAATGACTGTTTGTCTGTCTCTTCATCAAACCAAATACTATATTTCCTCTAATCTATGTTGCCTTGTAGTAGAGTGAGCATTTTAACAAATGGCGTGGCAGGTAGCCTAGTGATTAAGAACATTGGGCCAGTAACCGAACGGTTGCTGGCTCAAATCCCTGAGCCAAATAGTTGAACAATCTGTCAGTGTGCCCTTGAGCAAGGCACTTAACCCTAATTGCTCATGTAAGTCACTCTGAATAAGAACATCTGATTAAATGTAGCTTTTAATGTCAGTGGAATCAATCAATAAGAAAGACTTAATTTAACCTTTTTTCTTTTTGCAAAACAATAGCACTCTCTCAAACGATCTACTCACTGTCTGGGATAACATATTGAGGATATTGTTATGGGTTTCTTTACTACAGCAATGGTTAATGAATAATACAACAAGTTGTTGAGTAACAGCAAATACAATAAGAGTTAAAGTCTGTTTCAGTTATCGTCTGTTACAGTGGACAGTAATAATTACAGCTTTATTACATCAATATAGATTTAAAGTTGACTGGTTTCCCTAATGCATGAAATAAGATTAAAACATTTCCCTTGTGCTGATTCACAGACAGATCAGACAGTCTGTCTGGCCATCAGTATTTTTGAAAGCATGCAGACTAGTTGACTGAACTTATGTCTGGTTTCACTGCAACTTCACACAACCAACACAGCTAAATGCAGACCTGACATTTTAACACTGCAATCATATAAAAAGCCTTTGTCTCCCTCCCTCCCTGTCTAGACCTGATGTACTCACTATACAGATCTGTAAACAATGCAGAAGTAAATCTGCACGTTGACTTGCTCTAGTAATGGTTGTGTTTCTGATACTATACCTTTATATAGCAGCCCAATCAACAAATATGGATGCAAATCATAATACATTTTGTTGAAGCAACAGATGATAGAAAACAGCTGTTGTTCCATGTTGTTCCATCATGATAATCTGTCCTGAATTTAGGACATTGCACAACTTTCCCAAATAAACCAAGTACAGTATATAGCACTGAATAGTCTCTAGTCCCTGCATGGTGTATATACTGTAACGTGAGAGTCTGATCAATTTCCCATGAAAATGGTAAGTAATTTACCAAATTAACAGTAACTTCTGTCAATCATCAAACCATTATTGTCTTTGAAGAAGACTTAGATGATGTCCAAGGAAAGTTCCAAGGCCATACATTTGTCTCATAATTTGCATGTTTGTATACTCAAATGTTTACCGCATCTGACTGGGACTGCTTTTAAGTATTTTGAAGGTAGGAAAACACTCTTTAAGAATCCATAGCAACATAATACATAATTGCTCATACTGGGAATAAGGGTTTTTGTATGCTCCTCTGACCAAACACCCTATTGGCTCTTTCTTGACGAACACTGTAAGGATGACATTCATCAGAAGAGCAATATACACCCACACCCACAACCCTACTGTAAAAATATATACATAAAAAAGCCTAACATTTTAGTTAAATCATTACAGCACACTACCCCAATAGAATGCCACTGGTTAGGCATGATGTGCTCTATGTTCAGCTGGCGTTAAGGCGGCGCTAATGTCAACATGTGAGGTCTTTAAATTAAAAACGTGTGCCAATTTCAAGCAGCGCTACTCGTGATAACTCACCAAAAGCTGGTCTTAGCGGTAACGCAATTGGTTATGGTATCGATTTTGCCAGTGGAGGCGCACAGTAGCCTATAACCAATGCTTTATTAAAATATCACAAGCAACAAAACAGTTAGACATTCCCGTTTTTTCATTATATTGGATATTATTTCTGTCCATATGTAGCTTCTGTGGACTCATTAGGCATATGTGTGATGCCCATTGAATGGAAGGTGTCAGTTACTGTAGGAAGCCTGTTTAGGAACATCAAGTTATTACAATAGTCTGCTTATTGTTTTTCCTTTATCATTTACTTAAAATATGACAACTTCAACTTTCATCTGTTGAATTTAACTGTCAAATGGCGAGAATTCTGCTATCCTTGGTGCTGAATCCGCTTGTAGCCTAGGCTATTTTCCTGTTCTTTTGTTTACGTTTTACGTGGCTAACTCACTAACAGCCCATATCAACGGCGATGGTAGACTAATCTTATTATAATGTTTGGGGCAATGTCCAAATGTTCATGCCTCAAGCATGCAGTGCATTTTCGAAATGCGAACGCAATGACGAATATTTCCATGTTGAAGCCAATAAAAAAAACTAGATTAGCAACATGTTTGTTATAACTAGGCCTATTGTAGGGTTATTGTGTACTATTTAAATTAATAAACGTCATATTTAGAAATGTTGTTGTTTTGTTTAAAAAAACAGATGGATTGCTTTTTGTTAATTAGAAAGATTCATGGGTTTATGGTGAGAACATGCATTGGTCGAATGCAATGCCATTCCGTCTGCTATTTCTGGAGAAGTGCAAATATGATCTATGGTTCCATGATGTTTATAAAACGTACAATTTTGGAGCAGTATAACCATAGAGATCCTATTAAATTAGCCTGGTCTCATACATTAGATGTAATATAGTAAACTAAACCCCCGAGACACTCAAATTAGTATGATATGTTAAGTTTGTTATGGTTACATAAGACAGAATGTTACTTAATGCAAAAACGAAAAAGTAGGGTTGTTGGTCAGGGTGGATGGGTTGGCATATAACGGCAATGTCTATCAACCTAAAGGTTACAAGTTCAAATCTAATCTTGGACAACTTTAACATTTTTGCTAATTAGCAACTTTTCAACTGGCTACTTACTGCTTTTTACCTACTTTGCAACTACTTAGCATGTTAGCTAACATTTCCCCTAACCCTCGCCCTAACCCTAACCCATAGCCTAGCTAACTTTTGCCACCTAACCAACTAGCTAGAATTCGTAACATATCATACGGTTTGCAAATTTGTAACATATTGTACATTTTGCTAATTCATAGCATATAATACAAATTGTAATTCAAAACATATTACACAAAATAGGTGATGGATATCCACAAATTACTACATCACAGGAGGTTGGTGGCACCTTAATTGGGGAGGACAGGCTAGTGGTAATGGCTGGAGCTGTCACGATCGTGTGGAGGAGAGACGGACCAAGGTGCAGCGGGATATGAATACATCTTCTTTTATTAGAACGACGAAGATGAACACGAAACACTTATACAAACTATACAAAACAACAAACGACCGTGAAGCTAKAAACGAAAGTGCASACACAAYCTACTTACGTTCAACATAGACAATTACCCACAAACACCTAAAGCCTATGGCTACCTTAAATATGGCTCCCAATCAGAGACAACAATAACCAGCTGTCTCTGATTGAGAACCAAATCAGACAACCATAGACTTTCCTAAACACCTACACTCAACCATAGACATACCTAGACACATACACTCAACACAAACCCATACAATACAACCAACACCCCCTATACCATATAATCACCCAAAACACACACATACCCCATGTCACACCCTGACCTAACTAAAATAATAAAGAAAACAAATAATACTAAGGCCAGGGCGTGACAGGAGCGGAATAGGTGGAACGGTATCAAACACATAGACACATAGTTTCCATATGTTTGATGCCATTCCATTTGCGCCGTTCCAGCCATATTATGAGCCGTCCTCCCTTCAGCAGGCTCCACTGTACTACAGACTATAAGAAAAATAACATACTAAATGGAGTGTCTCGGATATAGAATAGAATAATATGAAATACTCTGAGACCAAGTTGATTACATTTGTATTCTAATTCCCAATTATATGAGTATAGGATAACAGTGAGTGGACATTCACCCTTTCTCTTTATATTGGATCTTGGTCCAGCTCCGGAGAAAAGTTTGGATGTGCGTAAAAACCCCTCCATAGTCTAAGTTGCCTTGTCTGCATTATACGCCCAAAGGGAGCAATTATGGTGCCTGTAACTGTAGACATAGTCTCTTTAAAACAATGTTTTTCCATATTGAAACAATGCAATTAGAACAATGTGGACTGCAAACATGTTTAAAATATTTAGCAAATATTGGGCAGGCTAATAAACAAACTAGGCTATAACAGACTAACATTCAAATTGGAGTTGATGACAACGCTATACATAAAAGACTATAAATACACAACTTGAAGAAACTACATATTTAGCCATGGAGCACGTTCTGATTGGCCAGTGAGGGGCCAAGCCTTACACACCCACAACTTGTTAATTTATCAAAACTCCCTTCGAGCCACCGCCAGCTACTGCGGCCATTATTCCAGTTGTGAAGAATATTTCTGACATACTCCAGGACCTATAATTATATAAAAAATTATAATAAAATACAAATATTGTTGTATATCAACAATGACAAGACCCGGGGTCTGACAACTTGGATGGAAAATTACAGAGGATAATAGCGGATGTTATTGACACTCCAATTTGCCATATCTTCAATCTAAGTCTACTAGAAAGTGTGTACCCTCAGGCCTGGAGAGAAGCAAAAGTCATTCCCCTACCCAAGAATAGTAAAGCCCCCTTTACTGGCTCAAATAGCCGACCAATCAGCCTGTTACCAACCCTTAGTAAACTTTTGGAAAAAATGTGTGTGACCAGATACAATGCTATTTTAAGTAAACAAATTGACAATAGACTTTCAGCACGCGTATAGGGAAGGATGTTCAACAAGCACAGCACTTACACAAATGACTGATGATTGGCTGAAAGAAATGAATGATAAAAACTTTCAACATTATCGATCATAGTCTGCTGCTGGAAAAATGTATGTGTTATGGCTTTACACCCCCTGCTATTATGTGGATAAATAATTACCTGTCTGACAGAACACAGAGCGTGTTCTTTAATGGAAGCCTCTCCAACATAATCCAGGTAGAATCAGGAATACTTTTTTCAATCTTTACTAATGACATGCCACTGGCTTTGTCTCTATGTAGGCGGATGACTCAACATTGTACACGTCAGCTACTACAGCGACTGAAATGACTGCAACACTTAACAAAGAGCTGGGTGGCAAGGAATAAGTTAGCCCTAAATATTTCAAAAACTAAAAGCATTGTATTTGGGACAAATCATTCACTAAACCATAAACCTCAACTAAATCTTGCAATGAATAATGTGGAAATTGAGAAAGTTGAAGTGACTAAACTGCTTGGAGTAACCCTGGATTGTAAACTGTCATGGTCAAAACATGTTGAAACAACAGTAGCTAAGATGAGGCGATGTCTGTTCATAATAAAGCGTTACTCTGCCTTCTTAACAAAACTATCAACGAGGTAGGTCCTACAGGCCCTAGTTTTGTCGCACCTGGACTAAATCAAATCAAATCAAATTATATTTGTTACATACACATGGTTAGCAGATGTTAATGCGAGTGCAGCGAAATGCTTGTGCTTCTAGTTCCGATTATGCAGTAAAATCTAACAAATAATCTAACAAATTCACAACAACTACCTTATACACACAAATACACACACATGTAAAGAGATGAATAAGAATATGTACATATAAATATATGGATGAGCCATGGCGTGCGGCATAGGCAAGATGCAGTAGAAGGTGTAGAATACAGTATATACATATGAGATGAGTAATGTAGGATATGTAAACATTATTAAATTGGCGTTATTTAAAGTGACTATTGATACCTTTATTAAGTCTGTTTATTTAAGTGGCCAGAGATTTGAGTCTGTATGTTGGCAGCAGCCTCTCTATGTTAGTGATGGCTGTTTAACAGTCTGATGGCCTTGAGATAGAAGCTGTTTTTCAGCCTCTCGGTCCCCGCTTTGATGCACCTGTACTGACCTTGCCTTCTGGATGGTAGCGGTGTGAACAGGCAGTGGCTCGGGTGGTTGTTGTCCTTGATGATCTTTTTGACCTTCCTGTGACATCGGGTGCTGTAGGTGTCCTGAAGGGCAGGTAGTTTGCCCCCGGTGATGCGTTGTGCAGACCGCACTACCCTCTGGAGAGCCTTGCGGTTGAGCGTGGTGCAATTGCCGTACCAGGCAGTGATACAGCCCGACAGGATGCTCTCAATTGTGCATCTGTAGAAGTTTGTGAGTGTTTTAGATGACAAGCCAAATTTCTTCAGCCTCCTGAGGTTGAAGAGGCGCTGTTGCGACTTCTTCACCACGCTGTCTGTGTGGGTGGACCATTTCAGTTTGTCCGTGATGTGTACGCCGAGGACCTTAAAACGTTACACCTTCTCCACCACTGTCCCGTCGATGTGAATGGGGGGGTGCTCCCTCTGCTGTTTCCTGAAGTCCACGATCATCTCCTTTGTTTTGTTGACTACTGTTCAGTCATGTGGTCAGGTGCCACAAAGAGGGACTTAGGAAAATGACAATTGACTCAGAACAGGGCAGGGCAGCACAGCTGGCCCTTAAATGTACACGAAGAGCTAATATGTATAACATGCATGTCAATCTCTCATGGCTCAAAGTGGAGGAGAGATTGACTTCATCGCTACTTGCTTTTGTAAGAAGTGTTGACAAGTAAACTACTAGCACACAGCTCGGACACCCATGCATACCCCACAAGACAAGACATGTCACCAGAGGTCTCTTCACAATCCCCAAGTCCAGAACAGACTATGGGAGGTGTACAGTACTACTTAGAGCCATGAATACATGGAACTCTATTCCACGTCAGGTAACTGATGCAAGCAGTAGAATCAGATAACAAAAAACAGATACAAATACATATTATGGAACAGCAGGGATTGTGGAGACACACACACAGGTACAGACCCACGCTAGCACACGCGTACATTGTAATATTGTTGAATGGTTTTATTATACATGTTGTATTGTAGATATGAAGTGGTTTAATATTGGTATATGATATACTGTTTTATCATTTAAATGTTTTATTTCACTAGTCCTGCATGTTGGAGCTCAAGGCCTAAGATGTTCACTGTACCCTGCAATCACACCTGCAACCCTGTACATGTGACTATTAAACAATCTGAATCTGATCTTTTGTTTTATGTGTGATGTAAGTGCATTATTGTGTTTGGACCCCAGGAAGAGTAGCTGTTGCCTTGGCAGCAGCTAATGGGGATACCTAAAATAATGCAGCACTAAGATTTACCTTTGCATTAGGTAGGTTTGTTAAAACAGAGCCCTGTGAAACCAAGGCTGCATCCCAAACAGCTCTGGTCAAATGTAGTGCACTATATAGGGAGCAGGGTTCCATTTGGGATGCATCCTTGGTTTCACAGGGCTCTGTTTTATCTGTGATGTAAATGCAAAGGTAAATCAGGGAATAGGGTGCCATTTGGGATGCATACAATGTATTCACCCTGTGTATCATTATATACTCTCCCATTAATTCACCTTGAGTAGCAAAAGGTCAATAGATCGTAAATGGAAGGGAATAGGCTTAGGCACTTTGAATGAGCATAGGTTTTAATATAAAACCCCTTATGAAATAATCTGTAGCATGTTCTGAGGATTAGTGTGTCCAGAACAAACGGCTGTGTAATCCTAAAATGTGACCTGTTGCCAAGAGGACAATAGAAATGATTGTCAGGGCTTTCATGAAAATGAGAGTGAATTTAAATAACAGGAGATGGAGGCAGAGAATTGTCAAATGCCATTTTAATTGTTTATATTTTTGTATATATATATTACAATTTATTTAATATCCAAAACATACAATATACTTGCAGTGAAGCGACTCAACAACTACACCACACCAGTCATCCAACAGACTCCATTCAGAGCGACACAGAGAAGCAAGGGCACGTCGACAGATCTCCCACCAGGCCAAAACAACAGGCACCCGAACCCTCCAAGATCCCCCCACAGTTCCCCAATAGCTGTCCCTCAACCATCCAAGACCCATCCCACAGTCCCCCCTCAAGAATAAAAATACAAAATAAAACATTTTCTTTTTTACAAAAAAGACAATTAATTCCATTCACCACACCCAAGAACCCCCCAATGCACCAACAGCCAAGAAAATGAACTAAAGAGAAAAAAGAAAAAGACAAAAGAAAACATCAAACAGCATTGCAAAAAATATATAAATAAAAATAAATAAATAAACTAAGGACATCAAGGACAACTAAAATCATAACAGCAATGCCAACTCTATATGTTTGAGTGCATGTCTGGCACTACGTCCGTCCGTGTATGCGTCTATTTGAATAAGAGTGTGTGTATATGCATGTGTACAAACACCTGCCCGGCATCAGCCTCAGGCAAACCGGCATTAGTTGTAAAAACACTGCCCCTCAGTGTCATTCAAACTTACTTTAAAAAAACGTTTTTACATTATGAAGGTGCTCCCGAGTGGCATCTCAGTTCAATGTAAAATATATATTTTTTTAAATTAAAGTCTCATGCAATGTAGGCCTGCAATGACCACCACATATAGGCTACTGTAGGCTATATCATAGAAACCAAAAGCTATTTCCATGTGAAAATGTTATGGGATTTGCTCCATTTGTTTTGTTGGTAGGCCTACATTATGCTCAAATAGCCACAATAGCCTATTGGCTACTGTCTAAAACTGTAAGGGTACATCCTCGGTGTTCACTGTAAACGCGTGCCGGCAGTTGCACACTGCAGTACCTGGTTTGAATCCAGGCTGTATCACATCCGTCTGTGATTGGGAGTCCCATAGGGCACCACACAATTAGCCCAGCGTCGTTTGGGTTTGGCCAGGGTAGGCTGTCATTGTAAATAAGATTTTTTTCTTAACTGACTTGCCTAGTTAAATAAAGGTTAAATAAAAAAATGAATGGTTTGACATTAATTAATGATTTTTTACTTGGTCTGTAAAACCATGGGCCAAATAGGTGACTGTAAATTGCATTGTTTTGTGTTTACAAAATACAATGGATTATTATTACTACACAGAGAATTAGACAGTGTAGGCTACCCCTCTGCCTTTTGGCTTATTTGCATATTCAAGCCTGTTTGAAAATACAACACTGCCCCTTTAATTAAGACACACTTTTTACCTGACGGGTTTTTCAAAGACAGCTTGAAATGTAGCCTATACGTTTTGTGCTCTTGTAGGAAGCAGTAACTCCCTATTGCTGACTTATAATTATTCATAACTGGGCTAATAACTTGCTAACTATCAAAGAATATCAACAAATGTGCACACGCTTGGCTTTGCGCTGTGACCTGAACCGATCTGAAAAGCGCATTCACTCGCGTGTGATTGAAAGACCGCTCGTGGGCTACCCCAGCCAATAGAATTCTACCCCTTTGCGCTCTGGCTCTGCCTACAACAAAATCAATCTTGCAAAGTTAGATTTGTTTTGGTTTGTTGGATTGAAAATGGGCTGATATAATGTTGATTCGATCACAGATTTTTCTGTATTTAAATAGTGCAAATTAAAGGGGCGAACTCAGTGAAGTTCAATCTCTTACGTCTCTGCGCAGCATGGCATTTCTTGTTCGCGGCAGTACTGGAGGAAGTGCGCGACCGCGCACGCGCACAGTTTAGCGTGAACATTGCTTACAGTATAACAATATGAGAATCAAATTCATCACAGTGCATTTTTTTGTTGCCTCCAACATGAGATACATTTATACAGTTCTTATATCACTTTAATCCTTGTGGAAATGAGTTGTGCTGCACAGGTGATTCGTTTCACGGTGATCCTATTTGTAATCATGTATGTAGATGACATTTTACGGCCACTGGCAAACCTTAGCATAAATAACATAAATATATTCACAATAACCACCAGTGACAAATTATTCCTGCGTTTATTTCGGGCTATAGGCTATGATTTATAGCCTACAAAGGCACCCTCAAGGCAAACGTTATAAACAAATGGTATATTGTTTGATCTTCTGTCCACATTCAACTCCTTGCAACAACTCATAATTTGTCTACTGACCTTTTCTTGTCGACCTCCTCCTTCTCCTTTTGAACTGGCTTCTCAGCTCACAATCTGAAGTTCCCACAGTTCGGGTGCTGTTTCCAAGAACCGCAGCCATGAGGCACAAGAATAAACTCCTACAGTGGCCGTGGAAGGCTTTTCCCTTGTTGAGAACTGGTGAAATGAGAAGCGGAGACTTTCCAAGTAAAGTCCCGGACTATTTCACTGAAGCGCGGTAGTGATATGTGTGAGTTTTACCGCCGTTATCTCCCTGCTGCTGTTTTGGGGGGCCACCTACATTCTTGCTGTGACAGCCTTTTTATAAAGTGACATCATTTAGACTGGATAGGAGAACCAGCACACGCTCGAAGGGCTTAGCACTGTATTTTGCTCTAATGCGAAGTGATGTGTGCTTTGTTCCCCTGTTCAAAATGAACAACAATATGCATTAAACATAGTTTTATGTGCAAGAACGCAACACATTTATGCTGTTTTTTGGGGGGAATATGCGCAATTGCACATATCCTCAGGATAGCGCAAGTGTATTCAGGGTTGGGGAGTAACGGAGTAGAGTAATGGATTACAAAAAACAGTAGCTGTAATCCGGTACGTTACCAGCAAAATATTGTAATCAGATTACAGATACTTTTGAAAAACTAGATGATTACTTCGAGGATTACTTTTAAATTCAGAAAGGAGGTTTGCAAAAAAATATGACATCCAAATCAGCATTGAAAAAAATGCACGTTTAAGTTTGTTGCACCTGAGGGAGTCTGACCACAAATCAGAGAACACTATGATGACACACAGAATGGGTTTGATAGATCGCGGGAAAAGAGCAGGAATAAGCTTTTGTAGGCTACAGTCCATGCTATGTCTTCCAATGTTACGACTGCTGTCGGCATCCAAAGATGATCCAACTTGAATAGACGCTTGGAGGTAAGGATGACAGCAGTGGTGTGGTCTACGGCGATACGGATATCACTTATTATTGATATCTACATAGCGCATTGATGTGAATCACACTGCTGCTCTCCCATTTAGCTATTTGCGCCTTACATATTGTGGTTGTTATTTATGGCTGTTCACAAATCTAAATGTGTATTTGAACCCAATAATGGTTGAAGCTGCCTATCAATCATTGTTTTTGAAACCAGTGGACAGCCAGTGAAAAATGGCTCTTGCAACAGCTGCACATTGCGGATCACAGCCTATGGAATAAAAGTGGGGCTTTTATTATTGCTCAATCTAATTCATGCTGATAAATACTTTTAATCCATAGACCTAATAGACACATGTTTAAACTCGCACACTTTTGATAGATTAAAGGGGCAATATGTACTTGCTACATCCATTTTGGACTTATAAATTCAAATAGCCACCCTTTGCCTTGATGACAGCTTTGCACACTCTTGGCATTCTCTCAACCAGCTTTTCCAACAGTCTTAAAGGAGTTCCCACATATGCTGAGCACTTGTTGGCTGCTTTTCCTTCACTCTTCGGTCCAACTCATCCCAAACCATCTCAATTTGGTTGAGGTCGGCTGATTGTGGAGGCCACGTCATCTAATGCAGCACTTCACCACTCTCCTTCTTGGACAAATTACACAGCCTGGAGAGGTGTTGGGTCACTGTCCTGTTGAAAAACAAATGATAGTCCCACTAAGCTCAAACCAGATGGGATGGCGTATTGCTGCAGAATGCTGTGGTAGCCATGCTGGTTAAGTGTGCCTTGAATTCTAAATCAATCACAGACAGTGTCACCAGCAAAGCACCCCCACACCATAACACCTCCTCCTCCATGCTTTACGGTGGGAAATACACATGCAGAGAGCATCTGTTCACCCACACGCGTCTCACAAAGACACAAAGGTTTGAACCAAAAATCTCAAATGTGGACTCTAGACCAAAGGACACATTTCACAGGTCTAATGCCCAATGCTTGTGTTTCTTGGCCCAAGCAAATCTCTTCTTATTATTGGTGTCCTTTAGTAGTGGGTTATTTGCAGCAATTCGACCATGACGGCCAGATTCACACTGTCTCCTCTGAACAGTTGATGTTGAGATGTGTCTGTTACTTGAACACTGTGAAGCATTTTTTTGGGCTGTTCTTGCCATAATATGGACTTGGTCTTCTACCTTGTCACAACACAACTGATTGGCTCAAAGGAAAGAAATTCCACAAATGTACTTTTAAGAAGGCACACCTGTTAATTGAAATGCATTCCAGGTGACTACCTCATGAAGCTGGTTGAGAGAATGCCAAGGGTGGCTATTTAAAGAATCTCAAATATAAAATATATTTTGATTTGTTTAACACTTTTCCATTGATTCTTGAAGAATATAACTTATAAATGCCTCATGAGCTTAGTTCAACTGTCACACTCCATGAGACCCCAAAATATAAGCTTGTTTTACTCCAATGTTTGTAAACATTGTACATGTAATCAAACACTGTATAGCCTCATAACATGGTTAAAACAATAATTTAGATATCATGGATGGTCAGTCGTTGCATCCATAGCTCTGTCTATTTAAACAGCTGCATATTATCAAGATGTCAAAGTGTCACCAACAAAAAGTAAAAGAATAGGCAATGCAGCATATGGCATTCATTTTTCACATGTAAATAGCACTTTTCAGTAGTGGTCAAAGCATGCCATTCCATGAGCGCAGCATATATTTTTCCAACTCTAATTAATGAGCCCCATAAACAACAGAGTAGGGCTGGCTAATAAGTCCTTAGTTTTGGGGTTATGCTCAGGTAAAACAATTTGGCTAATCTATACTTCCATATTTCCAAGTCTTTTTCTTGAAGATCAAGGGGTATAGCATATATTGGAATGACTGAAATTCTGATAGACTTTGGGTTTTAATGTAAAGATATAATTMAATCGTATTATTATATGTAGTAGAAAGCYATGGGTTAGAAGAAGCCTACATAACCAACCCATAAAGTAAAATGTAACATCCATATATGGTCAGCTATGTAAACTTTAACATTGATTTATCCTGCAATAGATGTGGTTCAATTGGTAACATTCATCTTTGTCTTCTTCTAATGCCTCTTAAGGGGAAAGGAATCTAAAAGTAACTGAATGTAATCAGATTACGTTAATGAGTTTGGGTAATCCAAAAATTACGTTACAGATTATAATTTTGGACAGGTACAGTAACTAGTAACTGTAACGAATTACATTTAGAAAGTAACCTACACAACCCTGAGTGTATTGTCTTTATATGCCCGAAATGTCAAAAGAGTCATGACTATTATTTTCTCTTACAACAATCAAGTGACCATCCATTCAAATGAATTAACACATGACATGTAAATAGGCAACTGTTTTCATTGATAGTTTCAGAGTTTAGCCCCTCTTCCGGTCATGGAAACTCAGGCTTAAGGCAATCATATTTGCTTTCCTGCCTGAATCATGCATTGCAAACAGTCATTATCGTAATGGTGGAACCATTACCTGCTATCATTTATCCGCAGCTTTAAAAAACCACATCCATGAAGAATGCTGAAGCAATCACTTTTCAGTGGACGCATGTTTGAAGGTGGTTCATGCAATCCTCAAACTCATGTCATTTGTGTCATAATACCTATTTTGAATAATCCTCCCAATAAATACCATTCAAACTTTACTTTTAATTAACAGGTGTTTAATCCCTGCCAGTCACATACCATTATTGTCCTCAGAATGATAATGATCATAAATCATATCCCAATTATTGTTCCAATTATGGCACACTTTGTACACAGGGATGTAACAATACCATATCAATATCTTTCTAATTGTGGCTATCATATTTGTTTCAGTTCCAGCTGTATGGAGAGGAGAGATGCAGGTTCAGGTTGTTTGGGTGCTGACTATAACTATAAGCCTCCTCGAGAGGATTAGTTTGATACTGTAACCTCCTCCTTTATCTCTGCCTCTGGCTATGTGTCTGGGGGTTTGTTGTTGGGCCCCTTGGAACCCTTCTTCCAGATAACATTTCACCTCACTGCCTTTGTGTGTTTTTAATCTCTACCACAGGAGGTTGGTGGCACCTTAATTGGGGAGAACAGGATCGTGGTAAGGACTGGAGGAGAATGAGTGGAATGGTAACAAATACATCAAACACATGGTTTCCAGGTGTTTGCCATTCCATTTGCTCTGTTCTGGCCATTATTATGAGCCGTTCTCCCCTCAGCAGCCTCCTGTGGTCTGTACCCCACAGTTCCTTTAGATACTGAGTCACAAATCTCACCCTATGCCATATTTAGTGCACTACTTTTGACACTTCACTCTGAAGTGGTCAAAAGTAGTGCACTATATAGGAAAAGGGTACCATTTGTGATGCAACCCATGTCTCATCTCACCCTGTCCCTCCATTTCCATCCCAAAGTTGGGACTTATCCTTGTATCCTGAAATTATTCCACATGGACACAGACCGTAAGAGAGGCACGAGTAGTTTTCTCCACGCCATGAAGATTATTTTAGCTGTAGTTTATATTTGTGTCCTAAATGGCACCCTACTCCTTATAAGCCCTTGTAAAAGGAATGCACTACGTAGGGAATAGGGTGCCAATTGGGACACATACAATAGCTCAAGCAGTGACATGCCTGCAGATATCAGCCAAAGGGCCACATGAGAGGGCCACATGAAAAAGGGCCACATGAGAGAGTTCTCAAGATTGCATTATGAGTTAAGGTTCTGTGTGTGGTTTGAATAAAATGGGGGATGCACAAACATGAACATAATGGCAGGTTGATCCACTGAATGGTAACAGTAACATTGCAGAAGTTTACATTTGTATTGTTTCAGTTTGAATCACAAGAGTTTATGACAACAAACCAACCTCATGTTTATGCCAACAGGACTGCAGGAGACAGACACACATGAGTGGCCACAGATATGCTGTATACATACTTATAAACTACAAATTAGTGACTAATATGTGTACCTTAAAATAAAGTGTTACCCAGATTTTGTATTAGACAACCTATGGAATTACACCTTGTTGTAACTGCCAGGATGCTCCCAAATTACACCCTATTCCCTATATTTCCTAGGTAGGAGATAGGGTACCATTTGGAACATAGCTAGTGATGTGACCTCTCTTCCCCTCAGTTCAGATTGAATTCATTATGAGATATCAGCATTGTTTTGGCATCAGAGGCAAGCCTCATCGTGCCTCATAAGGAACAGAGAACACATGCTCCAACCAGTGGCTGAGACCCCAGAGGATAGGCAGGGGGAATGAGCTGCTCTCACAATGAGCCCATGGGCCGCTCAGCCAAATGGGGTACAACATCTTGCATACGCTCTCCTGAGGCCAAGCAGATTAGAGAATATAGATCTGACCCAATTCCAATGGAAGTGTCTCTTCCTCCAAGATATGAGGAAAATGCTTCTCTTTAAAGAGATGTTTACCCTATAATGTTTGGCTCTCTATTCTCTCTTAGTTTGTTTCAACCAGATTTGGCATCAGAGTGGAAATGTGAAGGTAAAATGCTTTCTATTTAGTTAAATGCAGCATTTGGCATGAAGCCTGACTCTAACCTTTTTTCATATGTAACCTACTACAGTTGTCAGAATTTGATTTTGACCTTGTTCCTCATATTTTGGATGTAGACGGTTGTCAAAGGGTGTTTTTTTTGTATCTATGAGCCACTAGTCAACTAATCATGTCATGCTTGATTGAAAATTCCATACTAGGATCTTTCATTAAGACACGGAGTAAAGATTATGATTAGCTTGATTACATTTCCTGAATATTTGAAAGGCATATCAAATTGCTGATTAAATATTTACTGGCAGTTTAATTCTAGCGGTGTGAGGTATCATTTCATATCTCCCAAACTCCTTACTGTATCTCTGTCTCTATTACTAACCCATGATGATCAGATGTGTACAGTTACGTAGTATTTCTTATGTTCTGTTATTGCATTATCAAATATTTATTTAATTTAATGTGTTTTACAATAAATAATTTACAGCTGTCTAAAAACAATATATCAAAATTATAGTTGATAGGTTTGGCCCTGAGTTTTTCCTGACCACTTGACCTGATGAGAAAAAAAAGTCCTTCATGCTCTGAATAATAATACATCCTTAGAGCAGAAGTGGACCATAAACTGTCTGATTTAGGCAAACACAATCCAGATTAATCTAAATGTGCAAATTTAGGCATTTTGTACTTGAGCAACTTGACTTTTGTAAACTTTGAATGTGTGGCTTGGGTTGTATTCACTAGGAACTAAATGGCAGCAATTGAGCCAAAACTGTGAGGCACCTACTTGAATTTATCCAATAAGAAAAGCTTGTTTTCCATGCAAAATGTTTTGCAACAATGTGCACTAATGAATATGATCCTCAGCTTGGGATGATCAGCACCAAGAATTTGACATTTAAGCAGGACAACTTTATGTTGATTATAGGAGAAAGATCATCCTCTAGATGCAACATTTCCAGACAACTATCTATATAAATAGGGAATACATGTCACTGAATATCTCATGTTTAGTCTGCATGTGAGATGTTGTTTGCCTGTGCCTCACCAAATGGGGTGTGTTGATGAGATTGCATGATTAGGAGAGGCTGGTTCTAGAAAGAGTCAGTCTGTCTCATCTTTAACCTGAAGACAATAAGATGCAGGCACAGATACAAAATCGGACAGAAAAATGTTTTTATTTGTGGGTCCCGGCTAAGTTTTTTGTTGTTTTTCCAGATAAATCCTACTGTCCCTGCCAGGGTTGGGGAGTAACTGATTACTATCACGTTTCAGGTAAGACCCAAATGTAACAATGTTTATTACAGCAACACGGGCAGGCAAAAGACAGGTCAAGGCAGGCAGGGGTCGATAATCCAGAGTAGTGGGACAAAGGTACAGGACGGCAGGCAGGGTCAGGTCAGGCAGAGGTCGGTATCTAGAGTAGTGGGGCAAAGGTACAGGACGTCAGGCAGGGTCAGGTCAGGCAGAGGTCGGTATCCAGAGTAGTGGGGCAAAGGTTCAGGACGTCAGGCAGGCTCAGGGCAGGCAGAAAAGGTAAAAACCGTGAAAAACAGGAACAATCAATAGACAGGAACCCAGGGGAAAACCGCTGGTAGACTTGACGAAACAAAACGAACTGGTAACAGACAAACAGAGAACACCGGTATAAGTACCCAGGAGAAAATGGGGAAAATGGACAGCACCTGGAGGGGGGTGGAGACAAGCACAAGGACAGGTGAAACATATCAGGGCGTGACAGATTACGTAACAAAAACATTGTAATCAGATTACAAATACAAAAAAAAAAAAACGAATTGATTACTCCTTGGATTACTTTAAAATTCAGAAAGAATGTTTTTGAGAAGAAAAAAAAACATTATGACACCTTTCTGATTTCTCAATGACATTGAATTCAGCATTGAAAAAAGGCACAAGTTTAAATTTGTTCCACCTAAGTCAGAGACCACTATGATGACACACCAAATGTGTTTGATTTTTTTTGGTCTTCTTCTAATGCCTCAAGGAGAAAGTCATCCAAAAGTAACCGAAAGTAATCAGATTACGTTACTGAGTTTGGGTAATCCAAAAATGACATAACATTATAATTTTGGACAGGCAACTAGCAACTGTAACGGATTACATTTAGAAAGTTACCTACCCAGACCTGGTCCTAGCAACAAAAGATAAGCCACTAATAGTTTTCAGAAGTCTAATTTTAGAGTCATTTTTTGGGGGTTGAGCTCCCCTTTCTGGTTGGAAAGCAGAGTACATTCCTAAAAGGCCACAACAGCCTGCAGAGATGCAATATGCCACTAGATGTCTCTCTTTACTGACAGTAAAAAAAACAGATGCAAATTTTAAAAATGCGTCATCAAACAAACCTCCAATGAACTGGAATTCTATGACGAAAGTAATGAATTTGGTCCTTCATGTGCACATTAAGAAAAACAGTAAAATTGAGGAAAACAGTGATGCCTTTTTTTCTTACATTTTTTGACAATATGCTGATTTATTTATTAAATCTATCAGTATCACACCAACGCTGGTCAAATTATTTCAGACCCAGTGTTTAGAGGACTTTCACGCCTGCTTTGCTTGCCCTTTTTGACAGGGTTAAATAACCAACACTGAACAACCAACCTGCGAGAGGCCATTAAAACAAAGGAGATGTTTACTCAATATGAGTATTTATGAGTAGCACCCAGAACCTAATCTTGGGTGAGCACTGTATTTATGAGTAGCACCCAGAACCTAATCTTGGGTGAGCACTAACTCCTGGCCAGTTAAGCCTGTCAACGAGAGACTGCTCATTGTGACATGCAGGACCAAAACTGCTCGGTGCTGTATGTGCAATATCAGACAATGGCATTCCAAGAGCTGTGTGGGTTCTCCCCCCTCCTCTCCCTCTCCATCACCCCCAGCACCAGCCTGACCCAAGGCTACTCTATATTTAGAAGTTCTGCATCACTGCTTGTCATATCGACTCAGAGTATAACATACACACGAAAGGCTCTACTACTACCCCACCTGGACTTTCATTAATATTTTAGGGCTTTGTAAGGAGAGGCTTTCCAGGAATAATATAACATTTAGGCAGACAATAGCTTTGTGTCAGTATGGCTGTGTTCACACAGGCAGCCCAATGTGAACTTGCTCACTAATTGGTATTTTTACCAGTAAGATCAGCCCTGAAAAAGAGTTGATATGAAAAGATCTGATATGATTGGTCAAAATACCAATTAGTGGAAAAAGTGTCAACATTGGGCTGCCTGTGTAAATATAACCAATTAGGTAATGTGGTGTGGGGCAGAAGAATATTGCATGCTACTGACATATTATCCTTGTGTCTGTTCTTCATCATCCATGTCCTTTCTACCAGTAGGTGTGCCCCTCTCTCTTTTCTGGCCAAGCAATTGATTCTTCACATAAACATTCTATAGCCACCCCTCTCCAGAGTAGTATCATTTCAGTCTGGACGAAATCTGAAAATAAGGATGCCTGGATGGTAACAAGCTTGGTGGGGGCTATGTGACCATTAGTGACATCATTATTAGTATGACAGCGGATAGTCTGAGTCTCTGAGATGCCATCTTGGTTTCTTGCTCATGATGGGGCTGTGGCCTGTTATGTAATATGATGCAGTAGGTCTAGGCTGAAGGAGTGATGCAGGACAAACTAGTTATAATCAGACAATATTAGAGACTATATTTCATTACATAGTAAATTCACTTTGAGGTTAAAACTCAACTATGCCTATGGACAGATTTATAAAAAATAAAATAAAAACTAGTGAAATGCCAGCTTCTTCATTGCTCCCTGTTGAACTGTTCCTAGTCCCTACCTCGTCGTTGTCCCTACCTCATCGTTGTCGCGCTAGTAATTTCTACCGGCCCAATTGGTCAGAATAGTTGGAGGAATATACGTGATGCAGCATTCTATTGGATGACACCGCTGTCAATTAATTACAAGAGGATCACTTTATAGGCTCTCCGCTGGGTTTTGACTAGATGGGATACAGTTTATATCAGAATTGAACAGATTTTGTTTAAGCAGCAAGTTAAGATAATTAACTTATCAGGTTATGATAATTAGGTTAAGGTTAGCTAAACCCCCCCCCCCCCCCCAAAAAAAAAAWACTTTAGACGTTAATTTGACACAAACTGTATCCCATCTAGCCGTGACCTCACTGGTGCCATCGGTGACTGTCAGAAGCGAGTCAGCGAAGCAGGGAAAGGAAGGGGGCGTTAACCACTGCATTCATTTACAGTCGGTCTCTCAAATACCGACACCTATTTAATTGAAAAACCTACATACCAACAACAAATAAGACTTTTCGTATATAATCTTGTGAAGGATAGAAGAGCCATGGCGAAGCGGCAGGACACCAAGAAATTCTTTGAGAATCTTTCCGGTGCTGGAAAATCCATCGGCGTTCTGACAAGCGGAGGAGATGCTCAAGGTATCAGTTACTGTTAGGCTACAAGTGGATTAGAGTGATACTGTAACAAACGCTGGAATTGTGTAATCATTACGATACTAAAAGGGAAACAAAGTGTCGAATTATTATCAGTATTAAAAGTGCTGTCATTGTGTTTAGCGTAAAGGAACTCAGTATTTTGTTCTCATATGTTTGACTTAATTATTCAAAAGATAATGTAGGCTAGTTGAGTATTGACCCAAAAAAGCTGTTCAACATGAAATAAAAATTCATAATAACATTATTTGTGGAGTATGTAGGCAATTGGTAGGCTATTTTTGGTTAGAATTGTCACACAATTGGAAAAGGGATATGATGCATTATTGTAATCAACAAAAACACGGAGCAAAAAAGTGTATCATACTGAAGGGTCGGTGCTATCCGGTAAGGGATATTTATGGTTAAGGTTAGGGTTAGGGTAAGAGTGTGGACGTCCCAAGAATCCCGGATAGCACTATTCGACACTGAAGCCTGCATTGCGGAATTCCATTCGTTGATAACCTATGGCGCAGATATGTCATCACGTCTGCAGGCGCACGCCCTGGATGTTAAACTTAACATGCCAATTGCAGAGAGCTAAGCATATGTGCATAGTAGCAGTTGCGATTTTAGCATGTAAATCTTGGTGGGGCAAACTCAACAACAACAGAAAATTGGGATCCATGCCAGCAAAGCCACAACACAACACTAAACAATACATTAATTGCACTATAACCGTGACAAACGGTGCCCACAAACTGTTAGGGCCTACATAAAGCTGTCCCAACAGCAGAGCTTTCTTTTCAGCATCATGGAGTGAATCCTTACCACCACTACACCTGGCTATCAGAGGAGCCTTGTCTGGCAGCGAAACAGTTCATTCAGCCTCATTTACTGCCTTAAAAAAAACAGCTGATATAGCTGACTTGCTTAAACAAATGTGGTTTCTACTAACAATTGAGATGTACAAACTATAGCATAAGGGGACGACAAGCGGATAAGAGGCGATTTGTCATTTCGATTAAGACATTAATGAGCGAGCTAGGACGGACGTAGTCAATATAACTATTTGTTCAGCACTTTTGAAATGTACATTAATAGAATTAAGTTCACGGGCCATTCTTACAGTATTTTCCCTGTACACCAAGACAGAACCGTGGGATAAATGAAGGGGGCATATAAGCAGACAATGAAAGCTCTTAAAATATTCAATGATTACATTTCTCTAAAACAGGGTATAGGCTACATGTGCACCACCAAGTAAGAACAGTAGGCTAGGTTATGAGGGGGAAAGGGACCAAATTAATAGGGTGAGCCACATGGGCTACTAATAGCTTATTACACAACATACACTTAGTATTACTTTCTTAGCTACAGTATACATATCTCCCTGGCATATTACATAATTTATGTAGCAGCATACAATATATTTTTGGACTCATCTTGTTGTGCTGTGCTCACTTGAACAGGAAGGTGGCACGGCGGTCCTTCTTGTGGGCAAATTTTGTCATCAAAGTCTGGCATTTTCTGGATTTATGTTGCTTTCAAGACAACTGGGAACTCAGAAAAAAACAAGGCCGATTCATGACGTCAGTGATCTTCAGGTCGGAGCTCTAGAAAGAAGCCAGAGTTCCTGACATCCGAGTTGGATAATCGTTCAAAATATATTTTCCCAGTCCGAGCTAGTTTTTTTCCAGCGTTCCCATTTCTCTTGCATGTGCATTTGTATCCTTTTAAGCTTGGAAAAGAGACCCTTAAACCCAGACTTGGACCACACACCCACTCCACTGAATAGCAGGCTAGTGATTGCTTAGCAATGCTTGCAGTTAGCCACTGATTCCTTCGAAGCCTCTCATTGTTGAATTTCCATCTTGTTGTGTAATGTTTATGTTCAATGGCCGATGAGCACCGATACGTTTTATCTATAATTTATCTTCATATGAAAAGGATTTGCCAGTAGATTGTTGACTTGATTCATGAGGATGACTGCTTGTCTAGCTTGCTAGCTAAGATTTTGAAAGTTTGATGTTGACATGATCAGTCCAATCAAAGCTACAGTAGATATAACGTGATTTGATGTAATTTTATCTGTGGTCAATGACCTTGAGCCTTTGATGGGCACTTCTAATGTAACTGTATGTCAGCACCAAAGGGGTTCGAATTTTAGAGTTCTCTCCGTAGATTTTGTGGTGACGCAGTGTCCCCGTGAGTGACAGAACACTTAGCCAATCACGGCGCAACAAGTGAACATTACCAACCCCTACGCTCCGTATTTTCCGCTGGCTCAGTGCTTTCACCACAGAAAGCACTGAGCTAGGCTGAAACACCTTCATTTTGGAGCTGCCTTACTTAAGAAAGCAAAAAACAGACCATGTTTGTGTGCGGCTTTATTAACTCAATGATTTTTTATTTATTTTTTACATTGTTTGCTATCTGATATTAGCACGTATTAATGCCACAATAGCATGCAAAACAGACATTTTTTGGGGCTCTGCCCCACCTGCCCTGAATGATGGGTTGCCACTGCATACTAGCCTATCAATATTGTAATGTATTTAATTTTATATCAGCCTATTTCAATGTGACTATCATTATAAAGTTCCCTGTGCATTAAAACCTCTGAGGATAAGGTTAACATTTGTGCCAGCCTGGCAGGAAGTGGCGGGGGACTGTGTCCCAAATTACCAATATAGCGTACTACTTTTGACCAGGGCCCATAGGGCTCTGATAAGAATTGGTGCACTTTACAGGGAATATGGTGCCATTTGGGACACAACCACAGTGCACCTTATCATGGGACACAAGGAGAGGTGGCTGCCAATTAAAACACATCTTGACTATTGTAGCGCGCATGGCATGACTAATCGGCAGACAAGCGCGTGAAGAGGAGGATGGGGATGAGAGTAGGGTAGACCTACGTGAGGCGCAGCAAGTAGCGGAGTTTTCCCCTGGGTTTCTCAACTCCGAAATGTAGCCTACATCTGACAGAGTTGAGACATTTGGCTACCTCTATGCGTCACTATAATGTGGAAACACAACTGACATCTCAGTAAAGGACTGTGGTAGTAATAAGTGTGACTCAGCCCTTCATCGTTCCATGCCTGGCCCTGGCTGTCATTCACTAATAATATTGTACTCTCTTTACATGGACTATCTTATTGGCAGACTACAGCAGGCTGAGATTTCCATAGAATTTATGATACTGTAGTACATTTGCAACAATAGCCTACTGTATCTGTCATTAAAGTGTGACATAGTGGGGAGTAGAGTAGTAGGCTACTCCCTTTCTCATCAGAGTACTAGTTCTAAAAAGCCTACACGTGTAACCATGTAATGACACGTTATCTCTTCACAGCTTTAAAGATTGTTACCTGCATGGCCCAAATATTTTCACCTTGCTCAAAGCCTTCAAACACACTGTTGTGTCGCTGTGTTTCATTGGCCTGCTGTGCTTGATCCTATCTTGAAGGGTCAGTAGTGCTGGAAGGAAGAGGTTGTATGCATATGTCTGTTTTGAGAAATACACTGCATCCTGCTGCTGTAGAGCAGGGATCATCAACTAGATTCAGCCGCGTCCAAATCATTTTTTTTGAGTGGCTGGTCGGTGGGCCGGAACATAATTAGAAATAATTTTTTGACTCCAAATTGACCACAAGAAGCCCAGACAGAAATAATATTTAACTAAAACATAATTTCAAACCTTGCTTACATTTGTATACGATATCTCTATTATGTGTAGGAATACATGGGAACAGATTACCAAAATTAAAATCACTAGGGACGATTTCCTGGTGTTGTTACTGTCTTCTATGTCCAACAATTAAAATGCAAAAAAAGAAACTTGGGTGGGCCAAATAAACTACCAGTTGGGGAACCCTGCAGTCAGTTGCGTCGGCGGTTAAATCACTGGGGAATCAAGCACCCCCCCCCCCTCCCCAAAAGCGATATTAAACCTATGTGTTGTGATAATGTGTGTTGTTGCTGTAACGGCTTTCGTTCCGGTGGCGAAAAAAGGAGAGGACCAAAGCGCAGCGTGGTCTGGTTAGTGTTCTTCTTATTAATCGATATTAAAAAACTGACCACTACAAATACAAACCAACAAAATGAAAACCGAAACAGTTCTATCTGGTGGCAGACACATCAAAGGACTGAAGACAACCATCCACAAAACCCAAACAGAAAACAGGCTACCAAATATGGTTCCCAATCAGGACCACACATAGACAGCTGCCCCTGATTGAGAACCATATCAGGCCAAACACAGAAAACCAACACAGAAATAGAAAACATAGATTACCCACCCAACCACACGCCTGACCACACTAAACAAAGAAAATACAAAAAACTATGGTTAGAACGTGACAGTACGGAGGGGGGGGGGGGGGGGAGAGGCGGCACAGAGGTGCGGATTCCGGGCCGCAGAAACCTGAACCTATAGGGGAGGGTCTGGGTGGGCATCTGTCCGCTGGCTGGCACGGCCGTCTGGCGCTGGAACCGTGGACCCCACTCCACCACAGTCTTTGTCCGCTTTATAAGCCTCCTAGGAACGGCAACCCTCGCCGCCGACCCTGGCCGGAACCCTATAAAAATGGGCCCACAGGACTGAAGGACGCCTCTGGACTGAAGGACCGCCTCTGGACTGAAAAAAACTCCTCCGGCGGGGCAGCCGGAGAGAGGGCAGCTCCGACTGAGGGCAGCTCCGGCCTGAGGGGCAGCTCGGGCGAGGCACTCCGGACTGAGGGGCAAGCTCCGGGACTGAGAGGTAGCTCATGACTGAGAGGTAGCTCAGACTGGGAGAGGTAGCTCATGACTGAGAGGCTAGCGCAGGACTGAAGGGCATCGACTGGGACCCGGACTGAGGGCAACTCCCGGACTGAGGGCCAACTCCGCGACTAGGGCACTCCGGACTAAGGGTAGCTCAGGACTGAGGAGGCAGCCTCAGGACTGAGGGGTAGCTCAGGAACTGAGGGTAGCTCAGCGACTGCAAAAGGCAACTCCGGGCTGCAGGGCAGCTGACTGGCGGCGGCTCTGGCAGCTCCTGACTGGCGGCGGCTCTGGCAGCTCCGACTGCGGCGGCTTCTGGCAGCCTCCTGACTGCGGGCGGCTCTGGCGGCTCCTGACTGCGGGCGGCCCGCTAGCGGCGTCCGGAAGACGGGGCGGCTCTAGCGGCTCAGGACAGACGGGCAGCTCAGGCGGCGCATGGACAGACGGGCAGCTCAGGCGGCGCTGGACAGACGGGCAGCTCAGGCCTTGCTGAGCGCACAGTAGCGCCTGTGCGTGGTGCCGGAACTGGTGTACCGGGCTGGAACACGCCACCTCAGGGCGAGTGCGGGAGCAGGAACGCATACTGGACCCTTGGAGGCGCACAGTAGGCCTGGTGGCATGGTGGCCTGGAACTGGGTACCGGCTGAGAACAAGCACCTCAGGGCGAGTGCGGGGAAGCAGGAACAGGGCATTACTGCGGACTCTGGAGGCGCACAGGTAGCCTGGTGCGTGTCCGGAACTGGTGGCTACGGACTGGGACACGCACCTTCAGCGATGCGGGGAGCAGGAACAGGCATTACTGCGAACTCTGGAGGCGCACAGTAGGCCTGGTGCATGTGCCGGAACTGGTGGGACCGGACTGGGAACACGCACCTCAGGCGAGTGCGGGGAGCAGAAACAGGGCATACTGGACGCTGGAGGCCACAGTAGGCCTGGTTGCATGGTGCCGGAACTGGTGGTACCGACTGGGGAACACGCACCTTCAGGCGAGTGCGGGAAGCAGGAACAGGGCATACTGCGACTCTGGAGGCGCACAGTAGGGGCCTGGTGCTGGTGACGGAACTGGTGGACCGGACTGGAAACACGCACCTCAGGGCGAGTGCGGGGAGCGGGAACAGGGCATACTGGACTCTGGAGGCGCACAGTAGGCCTGGTGCGTGGTGACGGAACTGGTGGTACCGGACTGGGAACACGCACCTCAGGGCGAGTGCGGGGAGCAGGAACAAAACATCCCGGGTTGTGAAGGTACTCTGGAGACCTGGTGTGTATAGCCGGCATCAATTGTTCCGGAACTTTAACACATGTTTCAGGATGAGTACTAGGAACTGACACAGGTGGCATCAGACAGCTAACACGCTCCTCAGGGCGAATGCCGTGCATACTACGCCAAACCATCAGCTCTCTCTCTTCACTCTCCTCCAATTTCATCAACAACTCCTTGGCTTTGGAGAGGACCAAAGCGCAGCGTGGTTAGTGTTCATCTTAATTTAATGATAATCAAAAACTGAACACTACAAATTACAAAACAACAAAAGTGAAAACCGAAACAGTTCTATCTGGTGCAGACACACAAAGACTGAAGACAACCACCCACAAAACCCAACAGAAAACAGGCTACCTAAATATGGTTCCCAATCAGGGACAACGACAGACAGCTGCCTCTGATTGAGAACCATATCAGGCCAAACACAGAAAACCAACATAGAAATAGAAAACATAGATTACCCACCCAACTCACGCCCTGACCACACTAAAACAAAGAAAATACAAAAGAACTATGGTCAGAACGTGACATTTGCTCTGTAACCTGTTAGTTCATATGCCTTGCGACCAATATATATATATAGACCTAAAGGCCGAGACAATAAGACAGTGGCAGAATAAATTCAACCACACCTTTGTTTTATCGCAAAACCGGATAGCAACCTCCTGGCGCACCTAGGGCTGTGGGGGTCACGAAAATAACTGTCGGTCTCACGGTAATTAACCGTTAATTAACATAAACACATTTACCATCTCCTGGCTTTCACAAGCCACTGATGCTGACCTTCTGAACATCTACATTTTAAAAAGTCTAATAAATACATGTAATATAGCCTACACCTCCACAATAAATACATTATTTAATTTAGACAGGTCTAAAGAAGCATGATATGAAGACAATGTTGTCTATTTCAGAAGAACAGAATAGCATACTCTGAGTTGTCCTTATGTTAGGTCCTGATCTGGCTAAGCCAAATGGCTGTGGGCTACAAAAGTACATTTAGCAGACGAGATTTGCTTAGAATTCCATGGCATTATTTTATAGTATGAAGAATACAATTGAACAAAGCTGAATAAAATAGAAATGATCAGGAATCAAGGTAAGACCCAAGTGCAGACTGTGTGAAGTAACAATGTTTATTGTAACCACAGGGGCAGGCAAACGACAGGTCAAGACAGGCAGAGTTCAGTAATCCAGAGTAGTAGCAAAGGTACAAGACGGCAGGCAGGCTCAGGGATAGGCAGAGTGGTCAGGGGGGTGGGTACTTGGTCAGGACAGGCAAGGGTCAAAAACCAGGAGGACAAGAAAAAGAGAGACTAGGGAAAAACAGGAGCTGAGACAAAACATTGGTAGGCTTGAACAAACAAGACGAACTGGCAACAGACAAACAGAGAACACAGGTATAAATACACAGGGTATAATGGGGAAGATGGACGACACCTGGAGGGGGGTGGAGACAATCACAAAGACAGGTGAAACAAATCAGGGTGTGACAGAAATAATATTTTCTCCAAATGATTTGAGGGAGTGCGCACATGCAGCTATTCTGTGTTGAGCGGTTAACAAAGAAATAGGTATTATTATATGCTTAATTTAGAGTTATTAATGTAACTTTAGTTGTTCTACAAAAGTTGGGCTATATGTTTTGATTTTTAACAGATTGTAAGGCTGCATGATGCGACTCTAATGATGATTTGAAAAAAGTTGTTTGAAAGGCATGATCTCTGCTTTGTTTTTTGCCTAGGCTGTACACATTACATCAATCACTCATTCACAATTTGACAAGCACTTGATCATGTCTAGAATTTCATGGCGGCATCCCCTTTGTGTGGCCGTAATGCACCCTAAAAGAATCCATGCCTTTTGCGGCCAGTGAGTGCTGCACACTCAATCACGTGATCGGGTCTTTCTCACAGGCTACAAGTGAAGACAGACACATCAGGGACATAACTGCGCACGTCCTTATCCAATTCCGAGGTGAACATTGAAGATATTGGAAGAACTGTCCACATTTACTTTTGTCAGCCAACAAGATGAGTAGGCCTAACAAACAGCAAAAGCGCTAGCCTATGTCAATCTACCATCCCCATAGTAGAAAGGTCGACCTATTCTATTCTGTGCGAGAAAAAAATATTCCAAACATAGTCTGGGACAGTTGTGGGATGCGATAGATCCCAAATTAATACAACCACTAGCATCAACATTTTGTTTTACACAATGTGGCTGATGCAACAGATCAGAAAGTTTAGCTTAAAATGTTGATAAACTATTAGGCTATTTCTTCACATTATAAGCGCAGCAATGCGCACATGGTAGTAGGCTATAAGCACAAATGTTCCATTAGCGGAAAACACCATTATCAAAAGTGACCGCAAATGCAATTATGCATCTAATGCTTTTATTATAAAGGTGCATTTTTATGGTGAAAATGATCTCTCCCCTAACTTGAAACTCACACGCTGCTTATGTATAACAATTAGTATAATTGTATAACTACACCCCTTGTAAAGCAGATTAATGTGCTTAATTTTAAGAAGTTATTTGGCCACTTTAGTTGTGATACAAACCTTAATAAAACATATATGGGCTAGGCTACATGAGGACTATGATTCGAAAAAAACAAAAAACTTTTTTCTTATGCTGGGCATCATTCACAAGTGATAATATGTAATTCACAAGTGGTAGGCTAATATAGTCACCCATCAGAATATTCTTGATTTAATCTTGTCCTTACGTATATTAAATAATATATGTGTGAAATTTGTTTTGATTTAGAATGGACCATTATCATTCACCTGTATCGAAACAGGAGGATGCTTCCAAATAGCAAATGGAGGATGCAGCATCAGAGCTTGGAGAAGCCTAATTACCGGGACTTTGACTGCCTTCATGACTCATTACCGCCGTTGTAGCGGTGATACGGTCACCACAAGAGCTCATGGCGCACCCCTACATTGCCTTCAATGCTACGGGCGGCAACAATGTTATACTTGTTTGTACCAGACAACATCAGATACAGTTGAAGTCAGAAGTTTACATACACCTTAGAAAAATGCATTTAAACTCAGTTTTTCACAATTCCTGACATTTAATCCCAGTAAAAATTCCCTGTTTTAGGTCAGTTAGGATCACCACTTTATTTTAAGAATGTGAAATGTCAGAATAATTATTTCAGCTTTTATTTATTTCATCACATTCTCAGTGGGTCAGAAGTTTACATACAATTAGTATTTGGTAGCATTGCCTTTTAAATTGTTTAACTTGGGTCAAATGTTTCAGGTAGCCTTCCACAAGCTTCCCACAATAAGTTGGGGGAATTTTGGCCCATTCCTCCTGACAGAGCTGGTGTAACTGAGTCAGGTTTGTAGGCCTCCTTGTTCGCACATGCTTTTTCAGTTCTGTCCACAAATCTTCTATAAGATTGAGGTCAGGGCTTTGTGATGACCACTCCAATACCTTGACTTTGTTGTCCTTAAGCCATTTTGCCACAACCTTGGAAGTATGCTTGGGGTCATTGTCCATTTGGAAGACCCATTTGCGACCAAGCTTTAACTTCCTGACTGATGTCTTGAGATGTTCCTTCAATATATCCACATCATTTTGCTCACTCATGATGCCATCTATTTTGTGCACCAGTCCCTCCTGCAGCAAAGCACCCCCACAACATGATGCTGCCACCCCCGTGCTTCACGGTTGGGATGGTCTTCTTCGGCTTGCAAGCATTATGGCCAAACAGTTCTATTTTTGTTTCATCAGACCAGAGGACTTTTCTCTAAAAGGTATGATCTTTGTCCCCATGTGCAGTCGCAAACCGTAGTCTGGCTTTTTCATGGCAGTTTTGGAGCAGTGGCTTCTTCCTTGCTGAGCGGACTTTTAGGTTATGTCGATATGGAACTCGTTTTACTGTGGCTATAGATACTTTTGTATCTGTTTCCTCCAGCATCTTCACAAGGTCCTTTGCTGTTGTTCTGGGATTGATTTGCACTTTTGCACCAAAGTACGTTCATCTCTAGGATACAGAACGCGTATCCTTCCTGAGCGGTATGACGACTGCGTGGTCCCATGGTGTTTATACTTGCGTACTATTGTTTYTACAGATGAACGTGGTACCTTCAGGCGTTTGGAAATTGCTCCCAAGGATGAACCAGACTTGTGGAGGTCTACAATTATTTTTTCTGATGTCTTGGCTGATTTCTTTTGATTTTCKCATGATGTCAAGCAAAGAGGCACTGAGTTTGAAGGTAGGCCTTGAAATACATCCACAGGTACACCTCCAATTGACTCAAATTATGTTAATTAGCCTATCAGAAGCTTCTAAAGCCATGACATCATTTTCTGGAATTTTCCAAGCTGTTTAAATGCACAGTCAATTTAGTGTATGTAAACTTCTGACCCACTGGATTGTGATACAGTGAATTATAAATGAAATAATCTGTCTGTAAACAATTGTTGAAAAAATTACTTGTGTCATGCACAAAGTAGATGTCCTAACTGACTTGTCAAAACTATATTTTGTTAACAAGACATTTGTGGAGTGGTTGAAAAATGAGTTTTGATGACTCCAACCTAAGAGTATGTAAACTTCCGACTTCAACTGTAGATGGTTGTCATGTAGAGAGACAGAGGAGTACTGTTTTGATCGCTCGGATGCTTTCTCCTGTGAGAAAATTATGAAACACAGAGAGATGAAAGATATGTGTTTTTATTTTTTTCTTTGTACAGTTTTGGGGGAAGCCTGGCTTCCCTTGGTATTCATGAAAACACGCCACTGCCTGCTGTAGAGAAATCAAACATACCTAAACATACCTAGTCGATAATCTCTACGAACACTACTTGGCCGTCGTAAAGATACATTTGTCCCTCGCTATCAAATAAACACCTGAATCAAACTTTTGTCACAATCACACTACATTCCTGCTGTGTCAACAGTGGGCTACCATCAGACCAAGCACTTTGTACGAGACTACCTACCATGAAATCTACCATTGTCTACACAGCAGGAATATAGTGCGATTCGGACAAAAGTCCCGCCAGAATCCAGTTGCGGTCGAAGCTAGAAAGCATCCTGTAGCCTACCCTGAAGACTAGAACATTCAATATGCATATTTTCTCACATGATGTAAGTAAAAACCACTTACAAGTCTTACCTGCCAGAAAAGATCAGTTGGTTCTGTATATAGGGTGATTCCTAAAATGACTTACAGAACCATTGGCCATGCTTCAGGAAATCTTCCAGTGGGATTAAGTGTTAGCTTAATTGTTAGCCTACATTGGATAATATATGTACCATTTTCTGTGTACACACAGGTCTCCTTCATCTTATATTGTTACTGGTCTCCTAGCAACAATGACTGGCACCAGCCAACCCACAGTACCAGAATCAGTGCTCGTTAGCATCGACCCAGACAACAGACCCTTAATATCTGTGCCAGACCAACCATGCACTCTGGTCTCTCTACAGTCTGTTTACTGTGAAGGCATGCTGATTCTGAAATGAAACTCTATATCCTATATAGTGTACCCTATGTGGGCCCTGGTCAAAGTAAGTGCACTATATAAGGAATAGGGGTAAAAACTAGTGCACTATAGGGAATAGGGTCCCATTTCAGACACACGTGAGTCCATTGTTGTGGGCCTAAGAAGCTCTTGGAGGCTGACACTAACAATAATGACATCCAAGGCAGCGCCTGCTCCCACCCACATTCAGAGTGCTCTGGGAAGCCAGTGAATAGCAGCCTTGTTGTGTGGTGTGGGAGAAGTGGAAGGACATCAGCATAGAGCAGTGTTGGCACCACAGGGCTGCCCTACTGTTCTTGGCTGCGTGTACAGACTAATGAGAATGTAGCTGTAAGCAGTAAGTGCTACACTCTTAGAAAAAAAGGGTTCTAAAAGTGTTCTAAAAGGGTTCTTTGGCTGTTCCCATAGGATAACCCTTTTTGGTTCCAGGTAGAACCCTTTTGGGTTCCATGTAGAGCCCTCTGTGGAAGGGGAACCAAAAAGGAACCAAAAAGGGTTCTTACCTGGAACCAAAAATGGTTCCTTAAAGGGTTCTCCTATGGGGACAGCCAGATAACCCTTTTACTGTAGGTACTAGATTAGAGTGTATTTTCTTGTCCGTAATAAGGTGACCAAAGATACTGCATTCAAAATTATTCCCACACTTGTATTACAATATTAACGTTGTTTTGGTGCAACTAAGATGCAAGTCTTTGTAATCATTATGACCAATTTCCACACTGTCAATGGAAAAGGTATTAGATACTGAATCAAGGTCAATGCCTATGCAAGTATCTTTCTCTGCTGGACGGAGCACACCATGTTAACTTGATTTACATGATTCATCCCATCTCCCTGATTAGTATTTTCAGCCTGTAACCTACCAAATATAACATGCATTGTCATATAATGAATGTATTTTTCATTCTCTCTGTCTCGCTCTGTCTCTCTCTGCCTCTCTGTGTTGTTGTTGTGCAGGTATGAATGCTGCTGTACGGGCTGTGGTCCGCATGGGTATTTATGTGGGAGCTAAAGTCTACTTCGTCCATGAGGTGAGATCATGATAGACACTTGTACTTGTACTGTTATACCACTGACACTGAGACAAATCAACACCGACAAGCTCTGTGCTCATAGGGCAAAGCTTTTTCTTTGAGCAGTAGTGGTTTGGATAAACAAAATGTTACAGAATGAAATAGAACACTAAATTAAATTGGTGATTAAAAGGATCTCTATGCAAAATGTGTAATGTTTAAATAAAACAGAGGAGGAGCGATTCTTCGGTATAAATGTTCAACGAGATGACTTTTATTTCATTTAAGGGTCATGGAAATGAGAAGTAGAGTATTTGAATTGGAAACTTTTGAAGTCATGGTGTTGGTAGCGGGAACAGTTTCCCATACATAAGCAGCTAATTAATATGCTGAGGAAATCATACTTCTGACTCTGGAGGTTATCTAATAATGTTCCTGTCCACTGGGGTCAAATAAAATCAAATTGTATTTGTCACATGCTTCGTAAACAGGTGTAGACTAGAGTGAAATGCTTGCTTACAGGCACTTCCAACAATGGGGTCAAATAAAATAATTCCAGGGCTTAAGAATTCAATTAGGTGTGATTCTGTCTTCAGTTTTCACTTAATGCTTTTATAAGGATGACTTAACGCCTGGTCAGAGGTCTGGTCAGAGGTCATGAGGTCATGATGGAATACTGTATGAGAATATCAAATCAAATCAAATTGTATTTGTCACATGCTTCATAAACAACAGGTGTGGACTAACAGTGAAATGCTTACTTACTTCCCAACAACGCAGAGAAATAATAGAAAAATAATAACACAAGGAATAAATACACAAGTAATGATAACTTTGCTACTGTATATACACGGGGTACCAGTACCAAGTCGATGTGCAGGGGTATTTGAGGTAGATATGTACATATAGGTAGGGATAGAGTGACTAGGCTACAGGATAGACAATAAACAGTAACAGCAGCGTGTGTGATGAGACAAAATAGTTAGTGCAAAAAGGGTCAATGCAGGTAGCTAATTAGTAAACTATTTTAACTATTTATTTAGCAGTCTTATGGCTTGGGGGTCAAAACTGTTCAGGGTCCTGTTGGTTCCATACTTGCATTGGTAGTGCTTGCTGTGTGCTAGTAGAGAGAACTTGGGTGGCTGGAGTCTTTGCTTAAGTGTCGTCTATTGTTAGAGACTCCAGTGTTTGATGATTGATGAAAGTTATTCCGTTGAGCAGGCTCACAGCACACTCACTGTCTGTGTCTCAAATGGCACACTAGTCCCTCTATAGTGCACAGCTTTTTACCAGAGCCCTATGCACACCAAAAGTAGTGCACTATATAGGCAATGGGGTATGTGTTACGTGCCTCTTAATGGAGGGAGGTGCAGGAATCAGGAGCAGGAGAGCAAGGAAGTCCCAGTGGCAAAATAGTTTATTAGGCAGTCCCAACACAACTACAACATGGGACTGAAACACGCCCAAACGAGTTCGCCACACACACAGCGAAATAAACGCTACACACGGGGGAGAAATCTCTACTCCTAAACTCATACCAAACGGCACAACTGCCGTGAGAAAAAGAAAACCCCGTGGTGCAGACACGCACCCCTAATAATGTAACCACAGAAAACAATCCCCCACAAAGACTAGCAGGCAGTGGAAGTAAATATACCCACCGAAATCAACTAATAAGACACAGGTGTAAACAATACAGACAGACACAAACAAAAAGGAAAAATGGATCGGTGGCAGCTAGTAGGCCGGTGACGACGACCGCTGAGCACCACCCGAACAGGGAGAGGAGCCACCTTCGGTGGAAGTCGTGACAGTACCCCCCCCCCTGACGGGCGGCTCCCGCAGCGCGCCGATGCCGGCCTCGAGGATGACCCGGAGGACGATGCGCAGGGCGATCCGGATGGAGACGGTGCGAACACCGGGGCCTCACTGCGGTGGCGGTCAGCGCTCGCTTTCTGCCGCCCTTCGGCCCGTTTCAGGTGCCCGTGGACGGCCTCCCAGGTTTCCTTCGAGCGCTTCACCCAGTCCTCCACCACAGGAGCCTCGGTCTGGCTCGGATGCCACGGTACCAGGACCGGCTGATATCCCAACACGCACTGAAAGGGCGAAAGGTTAGTTGAGGAGTGACGGAGTGAGTTCTGAGCCATCTCTGCCCATGGAACGTACATCGCCCACTCCCCTGGCCGGTCCTGGCAATACGACCGCAGAAACCTACCCACATCCTGGTTTACTCCCTCCACCTGCCCATTACTCTCGGGGTGAAAACCAGAGGTCAGGCTGACCGAGACCCCCAGACACTCCATGAACGCCCTCCAAACCCGGGACGTGAACTGGGGACCCCGATCAGAAACGATGTCCTCAGGCACCCCGTAGTGCCGGAAAATGTGAGTAAACAGGGCCTCCGCAGTCTAGGGCCGTAGGGAGACCGGGCAAAGGGAGGAGACGACAGGACTTAGAAAAACGATCCACAACGACCAGGATCATGGTGTTACCCTGGGACGGAGCAAGATCGGTCAAGAAGTCTACCGATAGGTGTGACTAAGGCTGCTGTGGAACGGGGAGGGGTTGCAACTTCCCTCTGGGTAGGTGTCTAGGAGCCTTGCACTGAGAGCACACTGAACAGGAGGAGACATAGACCCTCACGTCCTTAGCTAAAGTGGGCCAACAGTACTTCCCCCTAAGGCTTCGCACCGTCCTATCGATACCCGGATGACCAGAGGAGGGTAACGTGTGCTCTCACCTAATCAACCTATCACGGACACCAAGCGGGACGTACCTCCGCCCAGCTGGACACTGAGGTGGAGTAGGCTCTGACCGAGATGCCCGCTCGATGTCCGCGTCCACCTCCCACACCACCGGCGCCACCAGACAAGAGGCCGAAAGTATGGGGGTGGGATCGATGGACCGCTCCTCTGTATCATACAGACGGGACAGTACGTCTGCCTTAGCGTTCTGGGAACCTGGTCTATACGATATCGTAAATCTGAACCTGATGAAAAATATGGCCTACCTTGCCTGGCGAGGGTTCAGTCTCCTCGCCGCCCGGATGTACTCCAGATTACGGTGGTCGGTCCAGATGAGGAAAGTGTTGAGGGTGTTGAGCCCCCTTAAGCCAATGTCTCCACACCTTCAGGGCTTTTACGACAGCCAGCAACTCTCGGTCCCCCACGTCATAGTTTTGCTCCGCCGGGCTGAGCTTCCTCGAAAAGAAAGCGCAGGGGCGGAATTTCAGTGGCACGCCAGAGCGCTGTGAGAGCACGGCTCCAATCCCAGCCTCGGACGCGTCCACCTCCACTATGAATGCCAAAGAGGGATCCGGATGAGCCAACACGGGAGCCTCTGTAAACAGAGTCCTCAAGCGACAAAACGCTCTGTCCGCCTCAGCCGACCACCGCAGACGCACTGGGCCCCCCTTCAGCAGTGAGGTAATGGGAGCAGCCACCTGCCCAAAACCCTGGATAAACCTCCGGTAGTAATTGGCAAACCCTAAAAACCGCTGCACCTCCTTTACCGTGGTGGGAGTCGGCCAATTATGCACAGCTGCAATGCGGTCACACTCCATCACCAACCCTGATGTGGAAATGCGATAACCCAGGAAGGAGACGGCCTGTTGGGAGAACACGCATTTCTCAGCCTTGACGTACAGGTCATGCTCCAACAGTCGCCCAAGTACTCTGCGCACCAGAGACACATGCGCGGCGCGTGTGGCGGAATATATCAGAATGTCATCGATATACGCCACCACACCCTGCCCGTGCAGGTCCCTGAGAATCTCGTCTACGAAGGATTGGAAGACTGCTGGGGCATTCTTCAACCCATACGGCATGACGAGGTACTCATAATGGCCGGATGTGGTACTAAACGCTGTCTTCCAATCATCTCCCTCCCGGAAACGCACCAAGTTATACTCGCTCCTGAGATCCAGTTTTGTGAAGAGGCGTGCTCCGTGAAATGACTCCGTCGCCGTAGCGATGAGAGGTAGCGGGTAACTGTACCCCACCATAATAGAATTTAGACCTCTATAGTCAATGAATGGACGCAGACCTCCCTCCTTCTTCTTCACAAAAAAGAAACTCGAGGAGGCGGGTGACGTGGAGGACCGAATGTACCCCTGCCTCAGAGATTCAGAGACATATGTCTCCATAGCCACCATCTCCTCCTGTGACAGGGGATACACGTGACTCCTGGGAAGCGCGGCGTTTACCTGGAGGTTTATCGCACAATCCCCTCGTCGATGGGGTGGTATTTGGGTCGCCCTCTTTTTACAGAAGGCGATAGCCAAATCGGCATATTCGGGGGGAATGCGCACGGTGGAGCTTTGGTCTGGACTCTCCACCGTAGTTGCACCGATGGAAACTCCCACACACCTACCTGACCACTCCTCTGACCACGCCCTCTGTTGCCACGAAATAGTGGGGTTGTGAAAGGCCAACCAGGGAATCCCCAGCACCACTGGAAACGCAGGTGAATCAATGAGGAAGAGACTAATGCTCTCCTCGTGACCCCCCTGCGTAACCATGTCCAGTGGAGCCGTGGCCTCTCTGACCACCCCTGACCCTAATGGTCGACTGTCTAGGGAGTGCACATGGAATGGTTTGTCCATCTGAACCAGCGGAATCCCTAACCTATGCACGAAACCGTGGTCCATGAAATTCCCCGCTGCGCCTGAATCTACTAGCGCCTTATGCTGGGAATGGGGGGAAAACTCAGGGAAAGAGATTAACACATACATGTGACCAACAGGGGGCTCTGGGTGAGCCTGGAGCTGACTCACCTGGGGTGCCCGAACAGTACTCGGCCTGCCGTCTCAACTCCCAGACGAGCTCCTCCAGCACCGGTCGGCAGTGTGCACTCTCCGACCACACCCAGTGCAGGAGGAAGCTCCTCCTCCGATCGCCCTCGCTGCAGCACCCCCTAACTCCATGGGGGTTGGAGCGGAGGCGCTGGGGGGTGGAACCAACAGGACCCAATCCGGACGCCCGCGTGTAGCCAGCAAGTTGTCCAACCTGATGGACATGTCCACTAGCTGGTCCAGGGTGAGGGTAGCGTCTCTACATGCTAGCTCCCTGCAGACGTCCTCACGTAGGCTGCACCTATAGTGGTCAATCAGGGCCCTGTCGTTCCAACCTGCGCCGGCGGCCAAAGTCCTGAACTCCAGCGCGAAGTCTTGAGCGCTCCTCGTCTCCTGCCGTAGATGGAACAGACGCTCACCCACCGCTCAACAGACGCTCTACTCTGGGTAGTGGTCCCTCGCCGAGTCTGGTCCATCCCAGACCGCATTGGCTCACTCCAGAGCTTTGCCTGATAGGCAGGACTTGAGGGCGTTCACGCTCTCACCTCCCGAAAGAGCCGGGTGCACGGTTGCCAGGTAAAGCTCCAGCTGGAGCAGAAAACCCTTGCACCCGGCAGCCGTCCCATCGTACTCCCTCGGGAGCGCGAGCCGAATACCGCTGGGGCCGGATGACGCCGGAGAAGGTGGTGGTGCTGGTTGGAGTGTGGCCGGTGGAGGGGCAGGCAGYCCACCTCTCTCCCATCTCTCCATCATCGCCATCACTTGATCCATAGCGGTCCCGAGACGATGGAGAACGGTGGTGTGGTGTTGCACGCGCTCCTCCATGGAAGTGGAGAGCGTGTCAGCTCCTGCTGATTCCATAGGAGATGCGGGATTCTGTTACGTGCCTCTTAATGAAGGGAGGTGCAGGAATCAGGAGCAGGAGAGCAAGGAAGTCCCAGTGGCAAAATAGTTTATTAGGCAGTCCCAACTCAACTACAACATGGGACTGAAACTCGCCCAAACGAGGTCGCCACACACACAGGGAAATAAACGCTACACACGGGGGAGAAACCTCTACTCCTAAACTCATACCTGTTACGATCATCTAAGGGAGGAGACCAAAACACTGAAACAACCAAAAACAACAAAGAGAGAGAACGAAACGAAACAGTTCTGTTATGCTGGTGAATGAGGACCCAAAAGCGACGTAATAGAAACAGAGTCTTTATTCCAGTATTAAACAAACAATGATTCTCCTGGATATTATCAAAGGTAAATCCAAAACAGGAAACTGAAATCCTCTCGTCAGTAGAGAGGAACGACTGGAGACGCGACCACAGACTGCAGGTCGCTTCAGGAAGGCACAGGCCGTAGCTGACATAGACACCTGCTCACGACGCAGCATCTGAAGAAGGCAAAAACACGACAGGGCGGAACAAGGACACAGAACAGCAAACATCAAACAAGAATCCGACAAGGACAGAAGCGGAAAACAGAGGGAGAAATAGGGACTCTAATCAGAGGGCAAAATAGGGACAGGTGTGAAAGAGTAAATGAGGTCGTTAGGAGAATGAGAAACAGCTGGGAGCAGGAACGAACGATAGGAGAGAGAGCGAGAGAGGGAGAGGGGAGGGAGAGAGAGGGATAGAAAGAGGGAAAGAACCTAATAAAGACCAGCAGAGGGAAGCACAGGGACAAGACATGAGATCAAAGACAAAAACATGACAGTACCCCCCACTCACCGAGCGCCTCCTGGCGCACTCGAGGAGGAACCCTGGCGGCAACGAAGGAAATCATCAATCAACGAACGGTCCAGCACGTCCCGAGATGGAACCCAACTCCTCTCCTCAGGACCGTAACCCTCCCAATCCACTAAGTACTGGTGACCACGTCCCCGAGAACGCATGTCCATGATCTTCCGTACCTTGTAAATAGGTGCGCCCTCGACAAGGACGGGGGGGGGAGGGAAGACGAACGGGCGCGAAGAAAAGGCTTGACACAGGAGACATGGAAGACAGGGTGGACGCGACGAAGATGTCGCGGAAGAAGCAGTCGCACAGCGACAGGATTGACGACCTGAGAGACACGGAACGGACCAATGAACGCGGAGTCAACTTGCGAAAAGCTGTCGTAAGGGGAAGTTACGAGTGGAAAGCCACACTCTCTGACCGCGACAATACCTAGGACTCTTAATCCTACGTTTATTGGCGGCTCTCACAGTCTGCCCCCTGTTAACGGCAAAGTGCAGACCTGACCCTCCTCCAGGTGCGCTCACAACGTTGGACAAAAGCCTGAGCGGAGGGAACGCTGGACTCGGCGAGCTGGGACGAGAACAGAGGAGGCTGGTACCCAAGACTACTCTGAAACGGAGATAGCCCGGTAGCAGACGAAGGAAGCGAGTTGTGAGCGTACTCAGCCCAGGGGAGCTGTTCTGCCAAGACGCAGGGTTTCGAAACGAAAGGCTGCGTAATATGCGACCAATCGACTGATTGGCCCTTTCTGCTTGACCGTTAGACTGGGGATGAAACCCGGAAGAGAGACTGACGAAGCACCAATCAACCGACAGAACTCCCTCCAAAACTGTGACGTGAATTGCGGGCCTCTGTCTGAAACGGCGTCTAACGGGAGGCCATGAATTCTGAACACATTCTCAATGATGATTTGTGCCGTCTCCTTAGCGGAAGGAAGCTAGCGAGGGGAATGAAATGTGCCGCCTTAGAGAACCTATCGATAACCGTAAGAATCACAGTCTTCCCCGCAGACGAAGGCAGACCGGTAATAAAGTCTAAGGCGATGTGAGACCATGGTCGAGAAGGAATGGGAAGCGGTCTGAGACGACCGGCAGGAGGAGAGTTACCTGACTTAGTCTGCGCGCAGTCCGAACAAGCAGCCACGAAACGGCGCGTGTCCCGCTCCTGAGTAGGCCACCAAAACCGCTGGCGAATAGAAGCAAGCGTACCCCGAACGCCGGGGTGGCCAGCTAACTTGGCAGAGTGAGCCCACTGAAGAACAGCCAGACGAGTAGAGACAGGAACGAACAGAAGGTTACTAGGACAAGCGCGCGGCGACGCAGTGTGAGTGAGTGCTTGCTTAACCTGTCTCTCAATTCCCCAGACAGTCAACCCGACAACACGCCCTTCAGGGAGAATCCCTCGGGGTCGGTAGAAGCCACAGAAGAACTAAAAGACGGGAAAGCATCAGGCTTGGTGTTCTTATTTCCCGGGCGATAGGAAATCACGAACTCGAAACGAGCGAAAAACAACGCCCAACGAGCTTGACGTGCATTAAGTCGTTGGCAGAACGGAGTACTCAAGGTTCTTATGGTCAGTCCAAACGACAAAAGGGACGGTCGCCCCCTCCAACCACTGTCGCCATTCGCCTATGGCTAAGCGGATGGCGAGCAGTTCGCGGTTACCCACATCATAGTTGCGTTCCGATGGCGACAGGCGATGAGAAAAGTAAGCGCAAGGATGGACCTTATCGTCAGAATGGAAGCGCTGGGACAGAATGGCTCCCACGCCCACCTCTGAAGCGTCAACCTCGACAATGAATTGTTTAGTGACGTCAGGAGTAACAAGGATAGGGGCGGATGTAAAACGCTTCTTGAGGAGATCAAAAGCTCCCTGGGCGGAACCGGACCACTTAAAGCAAGTCTTGACAGAAGTCAGAGCTGTGAGAGGGGCAGCCACTTGACCGAAATTACGAATGAAACGCCGATAGAAATTAGCGAAAACGAGAAAGCGCTGCAACTCGACACGTGACTTAGGGACGGGCCAATCGCTGACAGCCTGGACCTTAGCGGATCCATCTGAATGCCTCAGCGGAAATAACAGAACCGAGAAATGTGACAGAGGAGACATGAAAGGCGCACTTCTCAGCCTTCACGTAGAGACAATTCTCTAAAAGGCGCTGGAGTACACGTCGAACGTGCTGAACATGAATCTCGAGAGACGGTGAAAAAATCAGGATATCGTCAAGGTAAACGAAAACAAAGATGTTCAGCATGTCTCTCAGTACATCATTAACTAATGCCTGAAAGACAGCTGGAGCATTAGCGAGACCGAACGGCAGAACCCGGTATTCAAAATGCCCTAACGGAGTGTTAAACGCCGTTTTCCACTCGTCCCCCTCTCTGATGCGCACGAGATGGTAAGCGTTGCGAAGGTCCAACTTAGTAAAGAACCTGGCTCCCTGCAGAATCTCGAAGGCTGACGACATAAGGGGAAGCGGATAACGATTCTTAACCGTTATGTCATTCAGCCCTCGATAATCCACGCAGGGCGCAGAGTACCGTCCTTCTTCTTAACAAAGAAAAACCCCGCTCCGGCGGGAGAGGAAGAAAGCACCACGGTACCGGCGTCGAGAGAAACAGACAGATAATCCTCGAGAGCCTTACGTTCGGGAGCCGACAGAGAGTATAGTCTACCCCGAGGGGGGAGTGGTCCCCGGAAAGAGATCAATACAACAATCATACGACCGGTGAGGAGGAAGAGAGTTGGCTCTGGTCCGACTGAAGACCGTGCGCAGATCATGATATTCCTCCGGCACTCCTGTCAAATCACCAGGTTCCTCCTGAGTAGAGGGGACAGAAGAAACAGGAGGAATAGCAGACATTAACACTTCACATGACAAGAAACGTTCCAGGATAGGATAGAATTACTAGACCAATTAATAGAAGGATTATGACATACTAGCCAGGATGACCCAAAACAACAGGTGTAAAAGGTGAACGAAAAATCAAAAAGGAAATGGTCTCACTGTGGTACCAGATACTGTGAGGGTTAAAGGTAGTGTCTCACATCTGATACTGGGGAGAAGACTACCATCTAAGGCGAACATGGGCGTGGGCTTCCCTAACTGTCTGAGAGGAATCTCATGTTCCGAGCCCATGCTTCGTCCATAAAACAACCCTCAGCCCCAGAGTCTATCAAGGCACTGCAGGAAGCAGCCGAACCGGTCCAGCGTAGATGGACCGACAAGGTAGTACAGGATCTTGATGGAGAGACTTGAGTAGTAGCGCTCACCAGTAGCCCTCCGCTTACTGATGAGCTCTGGCTTTTACTGGACATGACATGACAAAATGTCCAGCAGAACCGCAATAGAGGCAAAGGCGGGTGTGATTCTCCGTTCCCTCTCCTTAGTCGAGATGCGAATACCTCCCAGCTGATGGGCTCAGTCTCTGAGCCGGTGGGAGGAGATGGTTGAGAAGCGGAGAGGGGAAAACACCGTTAACGCGAGCTCTCTTCCACGAGCTCGGTGACGAAGATCTACCCGTCGTTCTATGCGGATGGCGAGTGCAATCAAAGAGTCCACGCTGGAAGGAACCTCCCGGGAGAGAATCTCATCCTTAACCCAGCGTGGAGTCCCTCCAGAAAACGAGCGAGCAACGCCGGCTCGTTCCAGTCACTGGAGGCAGCAAGAGTGCGAAACTCTATAGAGTAATCCGTTATGGATCGATCACCTTGACATAGGGAAGCCAGGGCCCTGGAAGCCTCCTTCCCAAAAACGGAACGATCAAAAACCCGTATCATCTCCTCTTTAAAGTTCTGATAATCGTTAGAACACTCAGCCCTTGCCTCCCAGATAGCTGTGCCCCACTCCCGAGCCCGACCAGTAAGGAGTGATATGACGTAAGCGATCCGAGCTCTCTCTCTTGAGTACGTGTTGGGCTGGAGAGAGAACACAATATCACACTGGGTGAGAAAGGAGCGACACTCAGTGGGCTGCCCAGAGTAACATGGTGGGTTATTAACCCTAGGTTCCGGAGACTCGGAAGACCAGGAAGTAGCTGGTGGCACGAGACGAAGACTCTGAAACTGTCCAGAGAGATCGGAGACCTGAGCGGCCAGGGTCTCAACGGCATGACGAGCAGCAAACAATTCCTGCTCGTGTCTGCCGAGCATTGCTCCCTGGAACTCGACGGCAGTGTTGAGAGAATCCATAGTCGCTGGGTCCATCTTGGTCGGATTCTTCTGTTATGCTGGTGAATGAGGACCCAAAAGCGACGTAATAGAAACAGAGTCTTTATTCCAGTATTAAACAAACAATGATTCTCCTGGATATTATCAAAGGTAAATCCAAAACAGGAAACTGAAACCTCTCGTCAGTAAGAGAGAACGACTGGAGACGGCGACCACAGACTGCAGGTCGCTTCAGGAAGGCACAGGCCGTAGCTGACATAGACACCTGCTCACACGCAGCATCTGAAGAAGGCAAAAACACGACAGGCGGAACAAGGACACAGAACAGCAAACATCAAACAAGAATCCGACAAGGACAGAAGCGGAAAACAGAGGAGAAATAGGGACTCTAATCAGAGGGCAAAATAGGGGACAGGTTGAAAGAGTAAATGAGGTCGTAGGAGAATGAGAAACAGCTGGGAGCAGGAACGGAACGATAGAGAGAGAGAGCGAGAGAGGGAGAGAGGGAGGGGAGAGAGAGGGATAGAAAGAGGGAAAGAACCTAATAAGACCAGCAGAGGGAAGCACAGGGACAAGACATGATGATCAAAGACAAAACATGACAAGTTCGTCTGGTGAAACAACATAAAACATAAAACAAACTACCCAAAACAAACAGGTGGTAAAAGGCTACCTAAGTATGGTTCTCAATCAGAGACAACGATAGACAGCTGCCTCTGATTGAGAACCACACCCGGCCAAACACACAGAAAAAGAAAACATAGAACACCAGACATAGAATGCCCACCCCAACTCACGCCCTGACCAAACCAAAATAGAGACATAAAAAGGATCTCTAAGGTCAGGGCGTGAAAATACCAAACGGCACAACTGCCCTGAGAAAAAGAAAACCCCGTGGTGCAGACACGCACCCCTGATAACGTAACCACAGAAAACAATCCCGCACAATGACTAGCAGGCAGCGGAGGTAAATATACCCACCGAAATCAACTAATAAGACACAGGTGTAAACAATACAGACAGACACAAACGAAAATGAAAAATGGATCGGTGGCAGCTAGTAGGCCGGTGACTGCCGAACAGGGAGAGGAGCCACCTTCGGTGGAAGTCGTGACAGTATGGGCGCTGGTCAAAAGTAGTGCACTATACGGAATAGGTTGGAATTTGGGACATACGCTCTGCAAGAGGCTAACTGTAACATGTTGTTATCTGCTCTGTCTGACTCAATGGAGGAGGGAGGATATGAGCTCTGGTGTCAATGTCTAAATAATTAGATTACAGGAAGCTTCAAACGTCCCTGTAGTGCCATTGCCATGAGTCTTGAATAAACAACAGTATGCTGTGAGATATATCAGTGTACCTTTAATAAGTGGGCATCATTTGTGCTGGTGTTAAAGGGATGGTTCATCTAATTTTCATGTTTGGGCCAAATTGATCTTACCTCGAGTTGTCTATGTATGCCAGCAGAGACAGCATCCATGATAATATGTTGTTTACTTTTGCTACAGGTAGCAGTTAGCATGATTTAGCATTGTCCTCTCAAAATGAATGTAAGTCAATATCCCTGATGTTATCAAAGATGCGTTGCAGAGTCAACGACTGTTACTATGTAACAACATTGTAATTCATGAATATGTTCATATTAATATTAGGAAATATAGGCCTATGCTGTGAGATAATGTTAATATTTATTTTCTCTATGCAGGGTTACCAGGGTATGGTAGATGGTGGGGATAACATTGAAGAGGCATCATGGGAAAGTGTCTCAAGCATGCTGCAAGTGGTAAGTAGTGCAATGAATGCCTTTAGGCAAAATACTATGGATTTGTTTAACATTATCATCACAGTCACAGGCTATATATATAGTATACGTAGTGGTTAATGAATATTTTGGCCAGAGGCTACAGTATATTATACAGTATATGATGGTTAATGGTTTGAATATATTTGTGGTCCCAGAATTTACAAATGCATGTGACAGATGAGCGCAGCTGCATTTCTGGCTGATGCTAAACAGAGTGGAAGGTGCCCTGTCATTGTGGATTCTGCATGAACCTGATAGTTAATGACAACAAAACACACAACACTAAAAAAATATGTGCGATGTTGAATTAATGACACCTATCAATGTGCTCAATTGTGTCAGATAATATCATCCATTGGTTTGGTCTAGAGCTGTTTTGTTCCATTCATCCTACCTTCATCCACCCACCCATCCACATTTATCCGTCTATCCTTCCAACATTAATTAATTCAATCATCCATCCATCCATCCCTCCATCTATCCTTCACCCATTCATCCAATCTTCATTCATCTATCCACCAACCTCAACCTATCCATCCATCAATTCAGTTGTCATCCATCCATCAATCCATCTTTTCAACTGTCATTCATCCATTCATCTGAATTCTTGGCTGTTGTATTTTCCTGTCAGGGTGGCACAGTCATTGGCAGTGCCCGCTGCAAGGAGTTCCGCAGCCACGAGGGGCGTCTAAAGGCTGCCCACCACCTGGTGCAGCGTGACATCACCAACCTGTGTGTGATTGGAGGGGACGGCAGCCTCACTGGGGCCAACCTCTTCAGAGAGGAGTGGAGCGGACTACTGGAGGAACTGGTCCAGCAGGGTATCTCAATGTTGTAGTCAATGGAGTGGACCAAATGTTCACAGTAATCTACTCCATCACTAATTTCTACGCAAAAAAATGTATTTATATGCCTGACATGTTGTAGTAAAACATGTATTACTATGTATTACCAAAGCCTGTATACAGCCATTCCATCTATGAGTGTACATTACTCAGTAGTGAAGCCAGTAGGTTCATATTACGTTGCATTGTGTATAAAGGTCTGATTGATGAGGAGGCTGCCCAGAACAACTCAGAGCTGCACATCGTGGGAATGGTGGGCTCCATCGACAATGACTTCTGTGGCACTGACATGACAATCGGGACAGACTCTGCCCTGCACAGAATCATAGAGGTGGTGGACGCAATCATGACTACAGCCCAGAGGTACTGACATAGATGATTGTTGTTGAATGGTACATTTCTTAACTTTTAGATGAGCCAACATTTACACAGATAGAGGTACTGACAGATACAGTGGCATATTTAGCTCAGTGGTGTTGTTTGTACACAATCAACATTTACACAGACTTCTCTCCTTTCTCTCAGCCACCAGAGGACGTTTGTGCTGGAGGTCATGGGAAGACATTGTGGGTATGGAATGGCATTTCATTTCTGCTTTCATTTCCTGCTTTATTCTTGTACTTGCTACAATTTAGCAATGGACTCTCAGCAGTCCTGCTTTGAAAATGTTTGTACATACACAAATGGGTTTGTATTGCATGTATTTATATTTGATATTTTATTGTATACTAAATGTACAGTGTGTGTGTGTGTGTGTGTGTGTGTGTGTGTGTGTGTGTGCGTGCGTGCGTGCGTGCGTGCGTGCTGCGTGCGTGCGTGCGTGCGTGCGTGCGTGCGTGCGTGCGTGCGTGCGTAGGTACCTGGCCTTAGTAAGTGCTCTGGCTGTGGGGGGCTGACTGGGTGCTGATCCCTGAGATGCCCCCTGAGGACGGGTGGGAGGAACAGATGTGTCAGAAACTGTCTGAGGTAACAACACAGACACGCACACACACACACACACAGGTAACATCTGACATCTGCAGATCTAACAAATACATTTCAATCTATACCTCACATTGAATAGGATTTACTGCTTAGTGATAACACGTTGTAGTGTATTTTATTTCCTTCAACCATAGCAAAAGTAGCAGTGTTCATTGTGTTTCTTAATGTCCAGAGCCGATCCAGGGGTTCAAGGCTGAATATAATCATTGTTGCTGAAGGAGCCATTGACAGACAAGGAAAGGCTATAACTGTTAATAATGTCAAGGATGTGAGTACCTGAATATGCAACGAAGGGGGAACCAAAAGCAGGTCCTACAGATGTGTGAATAGCTTCATGCTTTACAGATGAAAGGACTCTGTTAAGTGAGAAATGGACAGAGGTAGTAGGCAGATCTGTTCTTTCTCTCTCTCTGGTAGGCATGCAGCTGTTTCAGCATAAACCGGGTCCAGCTTTTGAAAAGCCAAATGCAAAAATGTTCTGTCATGTACTGTATATCTGTGCTTTGTTTGTATTCTTATAGAATCGTGCAGATAAGAAACGGCTCAATATCATTATTGTAGCAGAGGGGGCGATAGATTCTCACAACAAGCCTATCACTACAGACCATATTAAGGAAGTAAGTACTCAGCTGTCCTGTACTGGTGGAGTACTCCTCTGCAGACCTGGGTTCAAATCCTATTTGAAATCTTTTTGCGACTTTTCTATTGGTTTAATTGCGCCAGACAAGCTTAATCAAGCCCACATTAAGTATTTGAAATGATTTCATATTGTATTTGAACCCAGGTCTGGTACAGTACTTCTGTGTGCCGTGGTTACTTCTGGCTGCACATCGTCATCTCTCCATCTCTCTGTCCCATTAACAACATGCTGTCCATGTTTTAACTCTTCATCTAACTATTTTATTGGATCTTTCTTAGTAATGTGAACTTCTGTGAATTATACTTCTTCCTGTTTGTGCCTTGCAACCTTGTTCTTCATCAGCATACCTAACCTGGTAAGCATAGAAATACATATATAACTAATAGGATCTCTGTTCTGGTAAGAGTCTTATACAGTACAGTTTACTTGGCAGAACAAAAGAACAAGGGCTGAGTCCAAAATGGCACCCTATTCTCTATAATATACTGTACTAGTTTTGACCAGCTCTGGTTAAAAGTAGTGCACTATATAGGGAATAGTGTGCCATTTGGAACACACAGGTGTAAGTGTTGGAGACTCACTTACTATGTACATGACAGGAACTGTTTTGCATGGGTGTACAGTGCTTGTGCTTTCCCCTACTGTCTTTCTTCCTAAGGTATAGCATGCCATTGTCATTCTCTTTCTACCATACAATACAAATAGACAATTTTTGCATTCCAAATGGCACCCTATTCTCTATATCCTGGTCCTGGGGACACAAAAGGGTGCACATTTTGGTTTTTGCCTTAGCACTACACAGCTGATTTAGCTCATCATCAAATGATTAGTGGAATCAGATGTGCACTCCTTTGGGTCCCTAGGACCAGAATTAAGAAACACTGATCTATATAATGCATTACTTTTGTAGTAGTGCACTATATAGGGAATAGGGTGCCATTTGGGACGTAAGTGTTATTGAATTACTCTGCTAATTTGAGGAAACGTACATTGCTCAATACCTGGCCTTCCTCTCCTACTATAGTTGGTTGTTAGCTGTCTGGGCTTTGACACCCGAGTCACCATCCTGGGTCACGTCCAGAGAGGAGGAACCCCCTCTGCCTTCGACCGGATCCTGGTGAGTGTTACCCACGTACTCACATACAATGAAAAGGCACTTATAGACTGGGTTGCTTCCTAAATGGCACCCTATTCCCTATATAGTGCACTACTTTTCAGTTAGAGTCACAGCCCTTTGTGCTGCCGTCTGTCTAATAGCTGAATAATATCCCTGGTTTGTTTGTTTTGGTTAGTAACCATGAGGCAGTTTCAGAATGGTAATCATAATTTAAAGAGCATGTCATTTAATACTGTTATGCAATTTCTAACTGAACTTGAAGTTATTTTCCCAATGTCCCAGATCACCATTAATTCTAAGTTGACCCCAGTATAAATATGATTTGACCTTTGCCCTCCACCCTGTCTGTCCAGGCCAGTCGTATGGGAGTGGAGGCGGTCCTGGCCCTGTTGGAGGCGTCAGCCAGCACCCCGGCCTGCGTAGTGTCTCTGTGTGGGAACCAGGCTGTCCGTCTGCCCCTCATGGAGTGTGTTCAGATGGTACACTTACACTGTTTGTTCACATGCTACACAGCCCTGCTGGGACCCTGGTTTAGTATTCTGTACAGTGTACAGATGGGGATGGCCGCCAGCCAAGATAGTGTGTGTGAGATTGCTTTACTCAACAGTAATGAACACGTATGAAGTGATAGCCTACCCCTTTGTGATGTTTTCAGGTTCTACACCATTTACAGGATGCATCAAGTACTTCTACCTACTGTATACATTATAGATCTATTATGAATAAAGACAATTGATAGGCTGTTGATTCCAGACACATTAACCACTCGTATTTATTTTCTCAATAGACACAAGACGTCCAGAAAGCCATGGACGAGAAGAATTTTGAGGAAGCTGTGAGACTGCGTGGCAGGTATATTATCTGACTCTTGTACCAATTCTACATTCTTTGATAAAATAAAGTGATATCTCTGTATTTCTAAGATGCATATCTTTATTTGGCCAGCAGTCTAGTCTAGCAGGACCATTGCAGCTTTACAGGATTCAGATTCATTTTCCTCTTGCCTTTAAAAGTTTATGCAACTTAGTAATGGAGGTTTCTGGACATCTACAAGGTAGATGAATGAATAACAGTATGTTTCATTAATATTTTGCAGAAGTTTCGAAAACAACCTGAACACCTACAAACTCCTGTCTTACCGGAAAGCAGACTCTGAACTCCCAAATGTAAGTATCCTCAGTAGAGGTCGACCGATTATGATTTTTCAACGCCGATATCGATACCGATTATTGGAGGACCAAAAAAAGCCGATACCAATTCATCGGCCAATTTTTTTTGTTTATTTGTAGTAATGACAATTCCAACAATACTGAATGAACACTTATTTTAACTTAATATAATACATCAATAAAATACATTTAGCCTGTTCAATTTGGTTTAAATAATGCAAAAACAAAGTGTTGGAGAAGAAAGTAAAAGTGCAATATGTGCCATGTAAGAAAGCTAATGTTTAAGTTCCTTGCTCAGAACATGAGAATATATGAAAGCTGGTGGTTCCTTTTAACATGAGTCTTCAATATTCCCAGGTAAGAAGTTTTAGGTTGTAGTTATTATAGGAATTATAGGACTATTTCTCTCTATACGATTTGTATTTCATATACCTTTGACTATTGGATGTTCTTATAGGCACTTTAGTATTGCCAGTGTAACAGTATAGCTTCCATCCCTCTCCTCGCCGCTACCTGGGCTCGAACCAGGAACACATCGACAACAGCCACCCTCGAAGCAGCGTTACCCATGCAGAGCAAGGGGAACAATTACTCCAAGTCTCAGAGCGAGTGACGTTTGAAACGCTATTAGCGCGCACCCCGCTAACTAGCTAGCCATTTCACATCGGTTACACCAGCCTAATCTCGGGAGTTGATAGGCTTGAAGTCATAAACAGCGCAATGCTTGAAGCATTGCAAAGAGCTGCTGGCAAAACGCACGAAAGTGCTGTTTGAATGAATGCTTACGAGCCTGCTGTGCCTACCATCGCTCAGTCAGACTGCTCTATCAAATCATAGACTTAATTATAACATAATAACACACAGAAATACGAGCCTTAGGTCATTAATATGGTCAAATCCGTAAACTATCATCTCAAAAACAAAACATTTATTCTTTCAGTGAAATAAGGAACCATTCTGTATTTTATCTAACGGGTGGCATCCATCAGTCTAAATATTCCTGTTACATTGCACAGCCTTCAATGTTATGTCATAATTACGTAAAATTCTGGCAAATTAGTTCGCAATGAGCCAGGCGGCCCAAACTGTTGCATATACCCTGACTCTGCGTGCAATGAACGCAAGAGAAGTGACACAATTTCACCTGGTTAATATTGCCTGCTAACCTGGATTTCTGTTAGCTAAATATGCAGGTTTAAAAATATATACTTCTGTGTATTGATTTTAAGAAAGGCATTGATGTTTATGGTTAGGTACACGTTGGAGCAACGACAGTCCTTTTTCGCGAATGCGCACTGCATCGATTATATGCAACGCAGGACACGATAGATAAACTAGTAATATCATCAACCATGTGTAGTTATAACTAGTGATTATGATTGATTGATTGTTTTTTATAAGATAAGTTTAATGCTAGCTAGCAACATACCTTGGCTTCTTACTGCATTCGCGTAACAGGCGGGCTCCTCGTGAGGCAGGTGGTTAGAGCGTTGGACTAGTTAACCGTAAGGTTGCAAGATTGAATCTCTGAGCTGACAAGGTAAAAATCTGTCGTTCTGCCCCTGAACAAGGCAGTTAACCCACCGTTCCTAGGCCGTCATTGAAAATAAGAATGTGTTCTTAACTGACTTGCCTAGTTAAATAAAGGTGTAAAAAAAAAAAAAAAAACGATTTCCGATTGTTATGAAAACTTGAAATCGGCCCTAATTAATCGGCCATTCCGATTAATCGGTCGACCTCTAATCCTCAGATAACCCAAGGCAAACATTTATATTGTACATTGACAAAGTTACTGTGACATTCACATGTGTTTTCCCTAACATTTGTGTCTTTCCAGCGTTTCTCAGATTTGTCTGTTAGGATCAGGTACTTCCTGTTGAGGTGCATTGTGGCTCATACTGAGGTCTTTTTGTGACACTAACAGAGTGTGTTTGTTAAATTGTTTTCTGTCTTGAGGGGATAGGAAGAGGATGAGCTCCCATATAATGTACGTACTGTACTGTAACCTACTATAATATACCAGCTCTAGATCAGTGCTAAGTTCTCCTATATGTACACCGTTTGTGCTATCATGCCAACTTTGTGTGTTTGGCTTGACAATGACAGCAATGGAGTTGGCAAGAGCACAAACGGACCTGGGACCAGGCTTCGTTTGAAATACTAATTTGCTGCATCAATGGCCCTGTAGAATAGAAAAACAAGTAGCTTTTAGGTTTAATTTTTTCTAACGACATCTTTATTTGAATAGAATAATACCCCCATAGGGCCATGATTGAACTAGACAGCTTCTGACGTAGTACATGTAGGATTAGACCATTTTGAACATAAATAGTGTCACAAAATGACAGATGTCTGTTGCTGTAGCCTCATTGCTTATTTCTTCATGGCTCTGCTTAGTAGAAGAACAGTATATCTGTGTTCTAAGAAGTGCCCTGTTCATGCACGTTCAGTATGCTTGCTGTTGCCATAGTAGCCTACTAGCTAGTTCTGCTGCAGAGAAGTATCAATCAGACACATGCTTGTGATCTGCTCAAAGTAAGAGATTACTTTGAGATTACCACGCCTATGAGGGCACTCATATACGTGGGGTCTATCTGTCCATGAGCACGTTGTGATCATGTGATTGAGCTCAGAGCCAGTGGTCTATGTGAAGTACAACAACAGCCTATACAGATGCAGCATCTTGGAGCCGTAGCATGAGGCCTTGCTAAAGATTGTCTCTGCATGCTGCTCCATTCTCCACGGAGACAACAGCTTTGCCAGGCTTGTAGAGCATCTCTACCCAGTATCAACCACTATGAGCAGGTGTATGTATACAGAGGGGTTTGGTGATATGGGTATCAATGAGCATTTTGAATTTACTGAATAGAAATTGAAATGACCCCAACTCTGCTAGTTTAAAATGTGTATGTATTTTTGTGTGTGTTTTTGTGTGTGTGTGTATTTCTAAATGTGTGTGTGTGACGACTGCGCTGTTGATCCTCAGAGCTCCTTCAACGTGGCGGTGCTGAACGTGGGTGCCCCTGCTGCGGGCATGAACGCAGCTGTCCGCTCGGCCGTCAGGGTGGGCATCACCGAGGGGCACAAGATGTTCGCCGTTAACGACGGCTTCGAGGGATTCTACAAGGGACAGGTACTGGGGTTAAGACACATGATTATAGTCATTTTATTCTTCCCCACTGAGAATTATGGTCTCACTGCCACATGATCAACAGGTTGTTTGCTCACTGTATAACACATTTGATCATATTTGTCCCCTAGTATTGTTTACACCATTAACCTTGAAAGGCAGTCTACACCATATTTTGAAAGCCATTAGAATAACCAGAACGCATATTTAAAATGATTAATATAAACATGACAGTGAAGCCAGATAAGCTAAAAGTTATAGTGACCTTGTCTTTGCAGAGTAGAAAAGTAGCTGCCTACTGTAAGTCACCTTTCCTCTTGTGTCCGCTGCCACTGACACTGATGGTGTTTTTCAGATAATACTTGTGTGGGGTGATAAACAGGAGTGCTTACAGTGCTTACAATTGTATTTTCAGTTTTGTATTTAACCGCCACTTTAAACGTGTACATGACACTGCAACAAAATTTCCCCTTGGGGACAATAAAGTCAGTAAGTAAGTAAGTAAGCCAATTACTCTCACCTCCACTCTCCTTTATCCAGGCCCTCTCACTCACCCCTTGTCCTTTATCCAGGCCCTCTCACTCACCCCTTGTCCTTTATCCAGGCCCTCTCACTCACCCCCTGTCCTTTATGCAGGCCTCTCACTCACCCCCTGTCCTTTATCCAGGCCCTCTCACTCACCCCCTGTCTTTTATGCAGGCCTCTCATTTCACCCCCTTTCCTTTATCCAGGCCCTCTCACTCACCCCCTGTCCTTTATCCAGGCCCTCTCACTCACCCCCTGTCCTTTATGCAGGCCTCTCACTCACCCCTGTCCTTTATCCAGGCCCTCTCACTCACCCTGTCCTTTATGCAGGCCTCTCACTCACCCCCTGTCCTTTATCCAGGCCCTCTCACTCACCCCTGTCCTTTATGCAGGCCTCTCACTCACCCCCTGTTCTTTATGCAGGCCTCTCACTCACCCCTTGTCCTTTATGCAGGCCTCTCACTCACCCCTGTCCTTTATGCAGGCCTCTCACTCACCCCCTGTCCTTTATGCAGGCCTCTCACTCACCCCTTGTCCTTTATGCAGGCCTCTCACTCACCCCTGTCCTTTATGCAGGCCTCTCACTCACCCCCTGTCCTTTATGCAGGCCTTTAACTCACCCCCTGTCCTTTATGCAGGCCTCTCACTCACCCCCTGTCCTTTATGCAGGCCTTTAACTCACCCCCTGTCCTTTATGCAGCATCTCACTCACCCCCTGTCCTTTATGCAGGCCTCTCACTCACCCCCTGTCCTTTATGCAGGCCTCTCACTCACCCCTGTCCTTTATGCAGGCCTCTCACTCACCCCCTGTCCTTTATGCAGGCCTCTCACTCACCCCCTGTCCTTTATGCAGGCCTCTCACTCACCCCCTGTCCTTTATGCAGGCCTCTCACCACCCCTGTCCTTTATGCAGGCCTCTCACTCACCCCTTGTCCTTTATGCAGGCCTCTCACTCACCCCCTGTCCTTTATGCAGGCCTCTCACTCACCCCCTGTCCTTTATCCAGGCCCTCTCACTCACCCCTGTCCTTTATGCAGGCTCTCACTCACCCCCTGTCCTTTATGCAGGCCTCTCACTCACCCCTGTCCTTTATGCAGGCCTCTCACTCACCCCCTGTCCTTTATCCAGGCCCTCTCACTCACCCCCTGTCCTTTATGCAGGCCTCTCACTCACCCCTGTCCTTTATGCAGGCCTCTCACTCACCCCTTGTCCTTTATGCAGGCCTCTCACTCACCCCCTGTCCTTTCAAAATGATTTTTGTGATCATTTTGACCCCACGTGGTGAGATCTTGCGTGGAGCCCCAGATCGAGGGAGATTATCAGTGGTCTTGTATGTCTTCCATTTCCAATAATTGCTCCCACAGTTGATTTCTTCAAACCAAGCTGCTTACCTATTGCAGATTCAGTCTTCCCAGCCTGGTGCAGGTCTACAATTTTGTTTCTGTGGTCCTTTGACAGCTCTTTGGTCTTGGCCATAGTGGAGTTTGGAGTGTGACTGTTTGAGGTTGTGGACAGGTGTCTTTTATACTGATAACAAGTTCAAACAGGTGCCATTAATACAGGTAACCAGTGGAGGACAGAGGAGCCTCTTAAAAGAAGAAGTTACAGGTCTGTGAGAGCCAGAAATCTTGCTTGTTTGTAGGTGACCAAATACTTATTTTCCACCATAATTTGCAAATAAATTCATTAAAAATCCTACAATGTGATTTTCTGGATTTTTTTTCTCATTTTGTCTGTCATAGTTGAAGTGTACATATGATGAAAATTACAGGCCTCTCTCATCTTTTAAGTGGGAGAACTTGCACAATTGGTGGCTGACTAAATACTTTTTTGCCCCACTGTACAGGCCTCTCACTCACCTCCACTCTCACCCCTCTCCTTTACACAGGCCTCTGTCCTTTATGCAGGCTCTCACTCACCCTCTCTCCTTTATGCATGCCAGGCCTCTCACTCACCCCTCTCCTTATGTCAGGCCAGGCCTCTCACTCACCCCTCTCCTTTATGCAGGCCAGGACTCTCACTCACCCCCTCTCCTTTATGCAGGCCAGGCCTCTCACTCACCCCTCTCCTTTATGCAGGCCAGGCCTCTCACTCACCCCCTCCTTTATGCAGACCTCTCACTCACCCCCTCTCCTTTGTGCAGGCCTCTCACTCACCCTTTCTCCTTTATGCTGGCCAGGCCTCTCACTCACCCCCTCTCCTTTATGCAGGCCTCTCACTCACCCTCTCTCCTTTATGCAGGCCTCTCTCTCACCCCCTCTCCTTTGTGCAGGCCTCTCTCTCCACCCCTCTCCTTTATGCAGGCCTCTCTCTCACCCCTTCTCCTTTATGCAGGCCTCCCTCTCACCTCCACTCTCATCCCATTTCCTAGGCCTCTAACCCCTACTTTCTCACCCTCACACCCAATCCCTTTCTCTGTCACTCCCTCTTTCTGTCACTCCCTTTTTCTGTCACTCCCTCTCTGTCACCCACTCTCTCTGTCACCAGACCTCAAACAACACTGCCTGGGTCAGTCTTTGTTTCAAGGGCCCTGGGCACTCAGCTGGAGGAAAGCATGAAGGCAGGGATAAGTGATTGAAAATAATGGTGTGCTCCTTCGTCCATGGTCAAATGCTACTTTACCTTGCCCAACACCGAGGGATGAGTGAGACCTTGGTAGAGTACTGTTGGTAGATTAGAGCCTGTGTGCTTCAATGAGCGATAACACAGTACAATCAAACTGTCATACAAAGCAGGATAGATGTTATATGTCTATATCATTGACTGCAAATCTGATGTGCGGGATTGTTTTTTAGAATGTCATTCATTCCTTTAGCATGTTTTGTGTCCCATTGAAATGAACGTAATGAATGAGGATCTTAGCAATTAGGAGAGCTTTATGGAGACTACTCAGAACACATTTGAAACCTCAATCTCAAACGCAGTTTTGTTGTGTTTGTGTCCACACAGATAAAGGAGATTAAATGGGGAGATGTAGGTGGTTGGACTGGACAAGGGGGGTCCATACTGGGAACAAAGAGGTAGGCCAATGAACAGAGCCCATAGAGTGCCATTTGGGACACAACAAGTGTTTCAAAACGTGCAGCATGGAAAGTCAACACTGACATATCGGGTACTGTAGATTAACACAGATTTTCATTCCTAATTTCAGAACCCTTCCAGCGAAGCATCTTGATAAGATAGCTGAACAAATCAGGATACATAACATCAATGCTTTGCTTGTTATCGGTGGATTTGAGGTATGTACAGCACATCACAGCATCAAATGCATTGGACATTGAAATAACAGTTGAATATTATTACAGGTTTATACCACCACTATGCATTACCAAATTGTATATTGTACTTTTTATAAATGTGAAAAGTTTTTAGCATAGTCTACTCTAGTAATCCTCAAATACTTTAAGTACTTGTTAGTTAAATGCATTGTCCGGCACACTGAAAGATCTTACATTAGAGTCCTATTTGAATCTTAGTAATAGTAAAATTTGAATCTTAGTAATAGTAATACACTCTAATAGTAATACTAATAATAATCTTTGAGAAATACACTGGAATATACTCCTGTCTCATATCCTTTTCTATGTTTGTCACACTGTTGTATTCATTCATTTCACAATCTAAAGTGACAAAATATTCTCCATTATTCCCTCCTATGATTATTAAGAACATATTTCTCCACAATTCCTAGCACCCTTCAGGCTCTCCTCCCTGTGTCCCCCATATCTGTGTCAGTTACACTGTGGGGTGCTTCCTATGTCACACTGTCCATTTTGATAGGCCCGGCTCCCTCACACTGGCTCCGCCCACCTTGTCCTGTCTTTATGGCTGTGTACTAAATGGCACCCTATACCCTATACAGTGCACTACTAAGTAGTGTACTATATAGGGAATAGGGTGCCATTTTGGTATGCTACCCAATTAACTCTAAAGCCCTGGCTCTGCCCTGTACTGTAGGCCTTCCTGGGAGTCATGGAACTGTCCGCTGCCCGGGAGAAATATAATGAGTTCTGTGTCCCCATGGTTATGGTCCCTGCCACGGTCTCCAACAATATACCGGGCTCTGACCTCAGCATTGGCGCAGACACAGCTTTGAATGCTATTACTGATGTAAGTCTGGCTGGGGGTCAGAGGTCGCAAGTTTACGTGTTTTAAGAACACCCTCCAGCCAATCAGAATTGGGGGCTTCACTGATCGCAGCTCGGGCGTGGCATTTACCAGCATCACAACTGGCTGAATGTAACTGAGCGTTACCTAAAGGCACCAAACTGATTTGTGTTGACCAACGTATGCATGTGCTACTTTATCATCTGAAAGGAAATAGTTAGGTAGAGTTTAAAAAGCCATAGAAGGGCATAGTAAACACTAAGTGAAAGAGTTAGATATAGTATGACAACTTATCCTCTGATCAGTTGCAAGAGACTGTATTGTAAAAACAGCAAGAAGTTAACAGTGATTTTATTAAAGCTCAACCATGTAAAGAGGTACAGTAGTATATGATTAGTAGTGGTAGGAGTAGGATTAGGGATATTAGGGGTAGGGGTGTAATTTGGGGTAGGTATATTGGGGGTAGGAGTAGATACATTAGGAGTAGATACAGTGCCTTCAGAAAGTATTCATACCTCTTGACTTATTCCACTTTTGTTGTGTTACAGCCTAAGTTCAAAATGTATTAAATTCGGGGGGTTTCTCTAACCAATCTACACACAATACCCCATAATGACGAAGTGAAAACCTGTTTTTAGAATATTTTGCAGATTTATTGAAAATTAAATACAGGAATATCTCATTTACATAAGTATTCACACCCCTGAGTCAATACTTTGTAGAAGCATCTTTGGCACCCATTACAGCTGTGAGTCTTTCTGGGTAAGTCTCTAAAAGCTTTCCACACCTTGATTTTGCAACATTTGCCTATTATTCTTTTCAAAATTCTCCAAGCACTGTCAAATTGGTTGTAGATCATTGCTAAACAACCATTTTCAGGTCTTTCCATAGATTTTCAAGTAGATTTAAGTCAAAACTAACTCAGCCACTCGGGAACATTCACTGTCTTCTTGGTAAGCAACTCCAATGTAGATTTGTCCTTGTGTTTTAGGTTATTGTCCCGCTGAAAGCTGAAACAATCTCCTGGTGTCTGGTGGAAAGCAGACAACAAGGTTTTTCTCTAGGATTTTGCCTGTACTTAGCTCCATTCCATGTAGTTTTTTATCCTGAAAAACTCCCCAGTCCTTAACGATTACAAGCATACCCATAACATGATGCAGCCACCAATATGCTTGAAGGTATTGAGAGTGGTAATGTGACGTGGTAAGGTTGGACCCAGGTGCAGAGAGAGACCAGACGAGGAATCAGTGGTTAAGAATAAACATAATACTTCACTGAGAAACAGTAGCCGCAGGACCACAGTACACTTGAAAAAATAAAATAAAAATAACACAAAGTCTCAAAAACTCACTCAGGAAACGACCACACACAGTAAACAATTCAAGCTTCTGCAAAGGACCACAGAAAAAAAAGACATACCTGAGTCGGGGTAGTATTAGGGGTAGGTCATTTACGGGTAGGGGAGTATTAGTGGAGGCATATTTGGTGAAGGTATATTAGGGTTAGTAGTAGTATCAGGGGTAGATGTAGTATTAGGGTTAGGTCATTTTGGGGTAGTGGTAGTATTAGGGGTAGGTGTAGTATTAGGGGTAGGTAATTTAGGGGTAGGGTTGTATTAGGGGTAGGGGTTGTATTAGGGGAGGTATATTAGGGGTAGGAGTAGTATTAGGGGTAGGTGATTAGGGGTAAGGATAGATATATTAGGGGTAGGATTATTAGGGGTAGGTACAGTGGCTTGTGTAAGTATTCACCCCCCTTGGCCTTTTTCCTATTTTGTTGCCTTACAACCTGGAATTAAAATAGATTTTTCGGGGGTTTCTATAATTTGATTTACACAACATGCCTACCACTTTGAAGATGAAAATATTTTTTTATTGTGAAACAAACAAGAAATAAGAAAAATTAACAGAAAACTTGACTGTGCATAACTATTCACGCCCCCCCCCCCCCCCACAGTCAGCACTTTGTAGAGCCACCTTTTGCAGCAATTGCAGCTGCAAGTCTCTTGGGATATGTCTCTATAAGCTTGGCACATCTAGCCACTGAGATGATTTTTGCCCATTCTTCAATGCAAAACTGCTCCAGCTCCTATAAGTTGGATGGGTTCCGCTGGTGTACAGCAATCTTTAAGTCATACCACAGATTCTCAATTGGATTGAGGTCTGGGCTTTGACTAGGCCATTCCAAGACATTTAAATGTCTTCCACTCGAGTGTTGCTTTAGCAGTATGCATAAGGTCATTTTCCTGCTGGAAGGTGAACCTCCGTCCCAGTCTCAAATCTCTGGAAGGCTGAAACAGGTTTCTGTCAAGAATTTCCCTGTATTTAACGCCATCCATCATTCCTTCAATTCTGACCAGTTTCCCAGTCCCAAATATCCCCACAGCATGATGCTGTCACCACCATGCTTCACTGTGGGAATGATGTTCTCGGGGTGATGACAGGTGTTGGGTTTGCACCAAACATAGCGTTTTCCTTGATGGCCAAAAAGCTCACTTTTAGTCTCATCTGACCAGAGTACCTTTTTCCATATGTTTTGGGAGTCTCCCACATGCCTTTTGGCGAACACCAAACGTGTTTTCTTATTTTTCCTTAAAGCAAGGGCTTTTTTCTGGCCACTTCCGTAAAGCCCAGCTCTGTGGAGTATACGGCTTGGTTCTATGGACAGATACTCCAGTCTCCGCTGTGGAGCTTTGCAGCTCCTTCAGGGTTATCTTTGGTCTCTTTGTTGCCTCTCTGATTAATACTCTCCTTGCCTGGTCCGTGAGTTTTGGTGGGCGGCCCTCTCTTGGCAGGTTTGTTGTGGTGCCATATTCTTTCAATTTTTTTATAATGGATTTAATGGTGCTCCGTGGGATGTTCAAAGTTTCTGATATTTTTTTATAACCCAACCCTGATCTGTACTTGACCACAACTTTGTCCCTGACCTGTTTGGAGAGCTCCTTGGTCTTCATGGTGCCGCTTGCTTGGTGGTGCCCCTTGCTTAGTGGTGTTGCAGACTCTGGGGCCTTTCAGAACAGGTGTATATTTACTGAGATCATCTGTGAGATCATGTGACACTTAGATTGCACACAGGTAGACTTTATTTAACTATTTATGTGACTTCTGAAGGTAATTGGTTGCACAGATCTTATTTAGGGGCTTCACAGCAAAGGGGGTGAATATATACTGTATGCACACACCACTTTTCCGTTATTTATTTTGGGGAATTTTTTTAACAAGTTATTTTTTTCATTTCACTTCACCAATTTGGACTATTTTGTGTATGTCCATTACATGAAATCCAAATAAAAATCAATTTAAATTACAGGTTGTAATGCAACAAAATAGAAAAAACGCCAAGGGGGTGAATACTTTTGCAAGGCACTGTATATTAAGGGTAGGGGTAGTATTTAGAGGTAGGGGTAGTATTAGGAGTGTAGTACTATATTAGGGCTAGTTCTTTCAGTCTGAGGCCTCTGGTGTCTGTTGTTTTTGCTGGTAAATGTCATAGTGGAGCTCTCAGTTAGGTCCCAGGTAAGTGATAGATAGGGGCATGAACTAGTGACGTGGCATGTTTTGGACCCTGCGACTTCCATTGTTCTCCCTGCACCTTGTCTACTAAACATGATGAGCTGTCTGGTCCTTGGTCTGGTTTAACACAACCCTTAGCTCTACAACACTCCTATCCTGCTATCCAAATGGCTACAAGCCAGGTGGATGAGGTGGATGAGGTGGAGGTTTGGAAGAGAAGGGTATGAATGAAGTAGAAGTAGTAGTAGTACTAACATTTAGATGTTTTCCTAAACCAATCATTTTCCATTCACCCATCTAGTTGATTTTATTTCTATCATCAACCAAAACTTGATTCTCACTAAGCATCTGAAACGAATAGTCACTATACTCTATTGGAGAAAGAAGTGAATTCACTTTAATAACTTACTTGTTGTAAACAAATACAGCATTTTAATTTGAGTTTACTGACAATCTGTTGCTGATATACAGAAAAAAAGGGAGATTAAGTGATTCATAGAACAGTAATAGCCTATCTAATTGTTGTCTTCAACCAGAACAGACCACCATTTTGTTTTGAACACGATTGTCTGCATGGGTAGTGGACCTTACAGATAACGACCAGCATTTTGCCACTTGCGTACAAACGTTCCCTCATGTCGTGAGGTCAAGTGCAGTGTCGCCAGGCTGCATTGTGACTGACTGAGTCTACTGTTGTTTCCACGACAACACTTCTGTCTGTCTGCCAGCTAGGGTGACCAACCAACTCCGCCCCTCTTCTGTCTCCTCTTTGCCAATGGGATGCCAAGCCAACCCCTCTCTTACACGGAAGAGCCTTACACACACCGCTACTACATGGTGTAGGGTGTAGATCAGGCCTTAATAGGGTAACATGTAGTATGATCTGCCTCCCAAATGAGAGCCTATTCCCTTTATAGTGCACTAATTTTGACCATAGCCCTATGGGCTGTATATTGCACTACATAGGGAATAGGGTGCCATTTGGGACATAGCCCATACTAGGGTACCGTGTAGTAGGGTCTCTCTGAGTATGAGATGCTCCACCTAGTGGTGTAACGCGTTTGTGCCGCACCACTTCACCAGGCGTTTGAGTGTTTGCTGCAGCTCTATGAGGCCCGGACCAGCCATGAGGACTTTTGCATCCCGATGTGTGTGCTGCCTGCCACCATTAGTAACAATGTGCCCGGTACTGATCTGAGTATCGGGGCAGACACTTCCCTCAATGCCATCGTGGAGGTAAGGTAGAACTCACATAGCCTGGTCTCAGATCTGTTTATGCTTTTGCCAACTTCATTGGTGTCATTGTCAAGCCAAGCACGACAAGGAGTGGCAATGAGTTGGCATGATAGCACAAACAGACTGGCACTCAGGCTAGAACACAGCTTTTAACAGGGGGGAAATGATACTGTACCATTTGAAGTTATCAGTGATCACTAGATTTGTATTATTATGTGGTCTGCTTTCCTAGACATCTACAAGTCATAATTATTAGCTCAAAAAGTAGTTCACTTATTGGACAGATGTGCGACCCTAGTTGACATTGTGAAACTATTGTGGGAATATAGACTGACAACAGACAGATATTTCCCATGATTTCTCTTCCACATTCACTCACACACGCACACAATGTAAACAACCCCATTTGTGTACACTTAGAACATACATGCTTCACTAGTTAGAATTAGACTTCCTGTTCCTTTACTAACTGGTTTCTGGTTTGATGTTTTGGAAGAATTATTTGAGACTAGATCTGCATCCTGGTAAATCTTGAAATGCTGTTTGTATTTTATGATCGTATTATATTGTGACCTGGAGCATGTTTTGGGTAATTGTGTGAGCATGTTTGATACCAATACACAGCATTTTGTATGTACAGTACCTACTACCCAACAAAACAACATTGTCTGCATGCTATTGATAATTGTAACATTGGTTTGTGTCACAAATGCCACCCTATTCCCTATATAGTGAACAACTTTTGACCAGAGCCTTATTAGCCCTGGTCAAAAGTAATGCACTAAAAAGGGAATAGGGTGCCATTATGGACACAACCTGTGTGTCTATTTGATCTGACTATGAGCATCTGTATGTGTGTCAGACATGTGACCGCATCAAGCAGTCTGCCAGTGGGACCAAGCGGCGTGTGTTCATCATTGAGACCATGGGGGGATACTGTGGGTACCTGGCCAGTGTCGGGGGACTGGCTGCGGGGGCTGACGCTGTCTACATCTATGAGGAACCCTTCGACATCAGAGACCTCCAGGTGAGGGATATTGTTTTACATAAGGTAGAAAAATTATAGTAACTTTCCTGAAATTCCCAGGTTTTACAGAAATCCTGGTTGGAAGATTCCCGGCATCAGGAGGGAATATTCAGGATAAGACTGCTAAATAGCTACCCGGACTACCTGCATTGACCCTTTTTTCACTAGCTCTTTTGACTCATCACATACGCTGCTGTTACTGTTTATTATCTATGTAGCCTAGTGACTTTATCCCTACCTATATGTACATATCTACCTCAATTACCTCGTACCCCGGCACATCGACTTGGTACTGGTACCCCGTGTATATACAGTAGCAAAGTTATCATTACTCGTGTATTTATTCCTTGTGTTATTATTTTTCTATTATTTCTCTGCGTTGTTGGGAAGGGCCCGTAAGTAAGCATTTCACTGTTAGTCCACACCTGTTGTTTACGAAGCATGTGACAAATACAATTTCATTTGATTTGGAATCCTCCAACCAGGAATTATAGAAAACCTGGCAATTTTGGAATCACAGGTTTATACAGTATACACTGTTATAAACCTAAATATTTACATCAAAGTTAATTCATCATTGGAATCCATAGTAACTGATGTACATATAATCCCTCAGTGCAACGGGGCCTCTATTTTAGGAGTGCTCAAGTGACCCAGATTACAGTACATTACAGTACGTAGCTATTGTGGTTATTAATAGGTAGAACGCATCATCATTCCAGGAGTGTTAAGCTCTGATCAAGACAGATCTCATTGTTATGGTTTGAGGAGGCCTACTCAACAGCACTAGAGTGTTGTTGTCGTGCTAGTTGTTATTGTCTGAGAGACATTCTGCTGTTGTCAGGTACACAAATGTTGTAGAGCCCTTCAGATCATGGATAAAATATGCAGTCTCCTTCTAAGACCAGACCAATGACAGATGAAATAATTTGTATTATTTAATGCAATGAATATTATATATATGCTACATTATTATTTAATGCAACGAATGTTATATATATGCTACATTATTATTTAATGCAATGAATGTTATATATATGCTACATTATTTTGTAATGCAATGGATGTTATATATATGCTACATTATTATTTAATGCAATGAATGTTATATATATGCTCCATTGTGGAACAAGGTGATGTCGATATTTACCCATGTGTTGCAAAGAGCACACACTCATTATAAACAAAAGATAATGTTGAGTGTAATTCAGTGGTCTAGCATATGTTCCATCGGCATGGTGTATACTGTAGCCTACTTTAATTGGAGTGAATGGCGACAACTCATCTAAGTAGGGGACAGAACAGCAGTAAGAAGTGTGCCACCTCCTGGTCACCAGAGCACTCTGCAGTACTCTGTCCCTGAGACACAGCAGAGAAATGAGCTTCGTTCTGCAGCTCGGAAAGCTCATGTAGGTTACAGATAGAGGTGGAATACTCTAGAATACTTCAGACTTATCACAGATAATGTGAGGCTTTTCTCTCTGCTTCAGTCCAACGTTGAGCATTTGACAGAGAAGATGAAGACGGGTATCCAGAGAGGCTTGGTGCTGAGGTAAGGCAGAGCTCATGTCTAGCATGATAGCCTCTTTACAAATGTACAGTATGTTAACAATAAAGGCATACATGTACGTAGCCAGCTATGTATGATAGTCTTACTATCTTTATGCCACACTGTGTAGGCTATTAATACAAATTGTCATGTGTATGTTAAAATACTCTACTTTTTGTGATGGTCTATCGAGGCTCTATAGCGACCACTCAATATTTCTCAGTATTACTGAACACAGTAGGAAGAATCACCCTGTAACGTAGCAGCAGGACAAATGGAACCTTGACATTGTGTGTGTGTGTGTGTGACGTTACAGGAATGAGAACTCCAATGAGAACTTCACCACAGATTTCATCTACCAGCTGTACTCTGAGGAGGGGAAAGGAGTGTTTGACTGCAGGAAGAATGTCCTTGGACATATGCAGCAGGTGTGGTTACAGACACACACACACACACACACTCACACTCACTGTAGCCCGATTGCAACTGATACCAACCAGTCAGATGTGAATTGAATGACGGCATACTGTATATTGATCATGTTACTGTGTAATCCACATATTACCTTACAGTTTATTATGACATGAACCTGACCTGAGTAAAACAGATTATTTATTTTATTTCCAAAGGGAGGTGCTCCTTCCCCATTCGACAGGAACTTTGGAACGAAGATTGCAGCCAAAGCGATTCAATGGATTTCAAGAAAGCTCAAGGAGTCATATAAAGAAGGTAGAGTACATGTTCTGAATTTAATACTAAAAATACAACAACAAAAAAATACAAAAAAGATGGGGCCTTTTTGGTTTGCATATTGGTTAATATACATCCTAAATGGCACCATTTCAACTATATAGTGCACTACTTTTGACCATGGTCCATAGGGGGAATAGGGTGGAATTTGGACTCAAATAAGTGTGCCCGACTGTATTTCTTCTCCTTGTGCAGGGAAGGTGTTTGCTAACACAGAGGACACTGCCTGTTTGCTGGGGATGCGTCGCAGAGCCATGGTCTTCCAACCAGTGGTGCAGCTCAAAGACCAAACAGACTTTGTGTAAGACAACTTTTACATGTTGTGTAGACCATGGTAGCACAAGGTTAAAACATTCTTCCTTCAATTTAACTGACAATGTCCACCCGTATAAAACAAAGTGCCAAATTGAGTGCATTAACTAAAGCTTCAAACTGTTTATTTTATGTCATCATGGTCTCGTGTGTGTGTGTTTTGTCCTATTCTACCCTATCAGCCACAGGATCCCTAAGGAACAGTGGTGGTTGAAGCTTCGCCCCCTGATGAAGATCCTGGCTAAATACAAGACCAGCTACGACGTGTCTGACTCTGGCCAGCTGGAGCATGTGACCCGGGTCAGGCCCAAGAAGGTGGACTGAGCTGACCAGCTAGCTTCGCTGACCAGCACCTAGTCTGGGTAGGCTAGACCAGCACATAGTCTGGATAGGCTAGTCTTTAGCTAGGGCTGCTCTGAGCTGATCCATTCAGTGTAACTTAGCTCCAATCATGGTAACTCTTACCAGCACTTTCACTCCGTCCCATACTCATGTCCCCTCAGAAGCTACTTAGGGCTCAATTGTCCACCCTTCTTCTGAAGTATGCACTTGCACACTTTCTCATATGGATTTTACACTGGTAGAAACTGCTTTCAGCGAATGCTTACACCAATCCTATGCTTTTAAATTCATGATGGGGAGTGTGCAAGTGCACACTTTTGGAAAAGGGTGGAGAACTGGGATGTAGCCCTAGTCTACTCCCATAGATGCTTCTTCTTCCCTCTCCACCTTCTTCTAAAGGGAGAGCTGTTTATCCCACCACCTACTGTAGGTCTACTCCAGTGTTATGTTGTGTTGTCACTCCGTACTTGCACTTTGTATCAAACCTGGGTTGGCATCTAAGAGTAGGTCATGTTAGTTCCGCTGCTGTATTTTGTGGCTTAGTTGAGGATGTGTTTGTGAAACCCATTTTAATGTTAACTCACTGTGTGATCCGAGTGTTTTCTCCAAGTATTAAAGAATATTTATTGTGATGACAATTGTGAAACCTCAATGTGAAGTTCACGTCACCTCTCCTCACCACACTATTCAACATTTGAGGTCAGAGGATGGGCATGGAAATCTCACAGGATAAAGCTGCATGTAGCATTGTGTCTGGTACGCAAGGTATGAGTTCAGGATTAGATAACACATTGTATTACAACATCATGATAATTTAATGGTCATATTTTCATATACATATGTACTCTATAGAAATACAATATTTCAGTAAACAGAAGCCATCGGTGTACATACTTGTACACATTCTGAAGCCAGAGGTAGGGTTCTATGCCATAAAGAAATTCTGACGTATTGAATGAAATGTACGTTGTCATATTTGATACATTATGAATATGGTATTCAGGTGAGGTTAGACGTGATATTATTTATGAGATTATCTGTTTACTGTTGTGCGCATTCAGTTTGCCTACAAAATAGCTTTACACACATACCTCAATGGAATATTAAACTTTGTGTAACACAGAGCCGTAACAACATCAAAAACCAAAGCAACTGTCTGGTTAATTCAATAATAAATGTATATTATAACACTGTAGCAATAGTCCAGTTTTTTAGGACAATCAAGTACCACTGATGTTTACCATCAAACACAGTGCATCTGAAGTCTCTTAATTGGAGAAGATACATGTGGATAATTTTCCCTGATGTCCTGTTATTTTACCACCCATGACGGATCTTTCTTGATGGTGTCATTCTCAGGACCAAGAATAGCAACTCCACATGTCCTCTGTCCAATGCCAAGGTATCTGTGTAAAACATGGATAAAAAATATTAAATGGCCATTCTCTTCATATTCACTTTCATTCAAAGTCCAATAATAAGGCATGCTCAGAAAACTTCCAAAAAGGACTAATTCATGGTAAACAGGAGTTGGAGCACAAAAAACAGATTCAACAACACCTGAAATAATATTAAACCAAAAACCACATTACCTCCCAGCCACATTGACCAGGCTCTTGTCTGTGACAGCGAAGAGTCTCTCTCTGTGGGCCTGTTTCAACTCATCTGTGATTCCACTCAGGAAACGGCCCATACCTGCAATATGATCATGTGATATTACATGTCAAGACAAGGATTGACACTTGGTCTTTTTCATCTCTTATCATGGTCCATTTATAACACGTCATTTAGAAGACAGTCATGTTTCTTTCCAAAGTGAGACCCTGGTAAGGGACAACCTCTCTAAGTAAATGACTGTCTCTGTAGAGCTGTCCTCATGTTATACATGCGTTATAATAACAAGTTACTACAATAAAACTTAACAGGACATACAATAACAGCATGTTAAATGTCAGGTGAAGAGGTGAAGGGCTCTGGTAGCATCCCAAATGGCACCCTATTCCCTATATAGGGCACTACCTTTAACCAGGGCCTGCAGGGCTCTGGTCAAAAGTAGCACTATATAGGGAATAGGGTGCCATTTGGGACACATCCTCTGTTCACCTTTATTGGAGGGGGCGACGGGGGAGTCCACGGCTGAGAACACAGACAGCTTGGCCTCGTCGATGTCCTGCTGGGTAAACTGTCCTAATCTGACCCAGTCCACACTCTTACGGAAGGTTGACAGAGTCTGCACCGAGTTGGGGTCTCTGAAATCAACACAGGGACATGGAACAATGGGCTAAAGCTAATGAAATATGCCAAGAAGTGATCTAATACATGTATTCAAACAGTACAGTACATGAATTAAAATGTGTAAGTCCCCTTAATGTACTCTGAACATTTCATGACTCGAGGATCAAGAAAATGTATTCAAAATAGCTTGTGAAGTTTTGTGATTGTGTGTTCAATGATAAAATATTGCAGTTTCTTCAATTTCCTGAAAAGTTATAGTTTTGGAGATTTTCCGCAACATGTCTTTCTGCAGCTTTGTCATGTCTTAATCTGTATGACTACTGTTAAAACCTGTTTAATTACAGTATAATCCTGTTGTATTACAGTACATTAATACACTACACACCTGTATGAATAGAAGGTGAATAGTCCTCCTCCCACCCTGGCCCCTCCACCATAGGCCCCACCCTTCTCTCTGATCTCGCCGTGCAGGTACTTAGCAGTCATCATCCGGGACAGGATATTCAGGCTGAGGGAGAGAGCGGGGACGAGAATGGGTAAATACGGGGTTACAACATTTGTAACCTTCAGAAATATCCTAAGTTTTCCAGACATCCTGGTTGGAGGATTCTGGAGTTTGTGCGTATTCCCTCCTGATTCCAGGAATATCCAAACCAGATTTCTGGAACATCAGGGAATTTGGGGAAAGTACGCTTTTTGCAACCCTAGTAAATATGAACATGGATCTACAGAAACAGCTAGCATTTGCACTAATGCTAGTTAGCATAAAAATGGTATCCATGAGTTCATCTGACTCTAGGGAAGTAGATAAAGGGTATCATTGCCAAAATCCCAAACTATCCCTTTAAGACAGTCACCTCGCATAGTCCTCATGGGTGAAGGGCACGGTTCGGATACATTCGCTGACAAAGTTGATTGGGAAGGGCATTGGGAAAAATGTCTTCATCTGGCAGGGCTTGAAGTTGGGCTCCTGTGGGGTGATGATCGAACACACTTACATTAGCTCAATGGTAGATTAAGAAGGTCAGAAACCAATGATAAAAGTGTTACTCAACAATAATAAAAGGAAGACCAAACTAATGTTCAGAGGCCGTATGGATCAAGTGTCTCAGAGTAGGAGTGCTGCTCTAGGCTCAGGTCCCCCTGTCTAACATGTAATCTTATTCATTGCGATCTTAAAAGGCAAAACTGTTCCTCAATCAGTATTCCTACTGAGATGCTTGATACATAGGTCTAGTTTAAAAGTGGAGGCGGTACGCACAGTGATTAGTTTTCTACTTGGGCCAGATCCAGGAGCTGCCAGTGGGTCAAGAGGTCTCTGTTAAGATTAAAAGAACACCTGTCAACTCACAGCAAGATTCAGGTTTTGTCCCAAATGGGACCCTATTCCCTACATAGTGCACTTCATATGAGCCATGGTCAAAAGTAGTGCACTATGTAAAGGATAGGCTGCCATTGGGGACATATCCCAAGTATTTATTTCACTGTGTTACAGTGCAGTCTCAGTACAGTACTAAGATAGTTTGACAAATTCATACCTCAGTGATATCGGACCGGACGGGTTTGCGATCCTTCTTATTGGAAGCAACGTTAGACATGAAGTTATCCAACTGTCCAGCGGCATCAGACATCTTCTGAGGCGTTGAGTTGACCGCACATCTGTCCGAACAACGAGAAGTTGTAATATACTTTACCCTCAAGTCAAAATAGAGAAATTATAGTAAAATCTTGAAGTAGCTGTCAAGTGTAAAGACTATACCCACCTCATGTTCAGTGGGTTGAGAATGTGTCTCTTTATTCTAGGAAGTGTCCGTAGAACTTGGGTGAGGTCTGGCATCTCCGCAATCCTTTTCATGAACTTGACCTGATATTCAAGATACACAAGAAAACTGAGATGTATTTAATTTGAGTGTACAGAAGTGCATTATATTCTCATTCAGATGTTACAATAACCCTTTTCCTTCATCATACAGCTTTTTCTTTGCTTCCAAACCCTCATTGTCCTCCCCCCTCGCACCTGCTCCATCCCTCCGAAGATCTCCTGTAATTCTCCTGTTGGGGTCAGGCTGCGAGCCGCCCTCGTCATGGCGTACATGTGACCAGAGTAAGAGATCCCATTGGCTAGTTCCTGAGCCGACATCATGACCAGCACACGCAGACGCTCCTCATCATCAAAGTGCGGGCTGTAGGTCAAGTTAAAGGTTCAAAGGTCAGAGCACAGAGAGAGAAGGGCTTAAATAATATCAATCAAATGAGTCATTAAAAAACAATGGACATGTGGTTTATTAGCGACCATGCGACCATCGATGGATTATGTGCCATGGTATTATTCTGATGGACATGCGAGCCTACCTGTTGAATATGTCACTCCACAGGTGAAACATATCAGGAAGATTCCTCTCCAGACAGGAAGATGAGAGGAGGACTCCCTGTGAATCAGACTGTGAATGAACAATGCTCTTTCTTATAGCTAATTGTGCTATACTTACGTAAAGGTATACATTAGGCTTTATTATGACTGACTGACTGGCTGGGGACTGAGCGATATGGCCTAAAAATCATATCTGGATTTTTTCAAATTTATGGGCGATTCACAATATATCGCAATTTTTTGTTTTCTCTAAATAAGCATTGTTGTACAATTAAAGGTCAAATACACTGCATTTCAAACAGTCAGCAATAATCTAATGAATTCAGGGCTTGTGAATTTATACCTAGGCTGAGAATCTAAGCCTTCCAGAAGAAGACCCACTAATAATTTCATTATTTTATCAAAATACACTGAAAATAATATAAACGCAACATGTAAATGGTTGTTCCCATGTTTCATGAGCTTAAATGCAAAATCCCAGAAATGTTCCATACCCCAAAAAAGCTTCTCTCTCTCTCAAAGTTTGTTTACACCACTTTTAGTGAGTATTTCTCCTTTGCCAAGATAATCCATCCATTCCAAGTGTGGAATATCAAGAAGCTGATTAAACAGCATGATCATTACACAGGAGCACCTTGTGCTTGGGACAATAAAAGGGCACTTTAAAATGTGCAGTTCTGTCACACAACATAATGCCACAGATGTCTCAACTTTTGAGGGAGCGTGAGATTGGCAAGCTGACTGCAAGAATGTCCACCAGAGCTGTTGCCAGAGAATTTAATGTTAATTTCTCTACCAACAATAGGCTGCCCCCAATTTCGTTTTTAGAGAATTTGGCAGTACGTCCAACCGGCCTCACAACCACAGCTCACATGTAACCACACCAGCCCAGGACCTCTACATCCATCTTTTTCACCTGCAGGGAAAACTCATAATGATTGGCTGGGCCTAGCTCCCGAGTGGGTGGGCCTGGCTGCCAAGTGGGTGGGCCTGTACCCTCCAAGGCCCACCCATGGCTGCACCCCTGCCCAGTCATGTGAAGTCCATAGATTAGGGCCTAATGAATTTATTTCAATTGACCGATTTCCTTACATGAACTGTAACTCAGTAAAATCTTTGAAATTGTTGCATGTTGCGTTTATATTTTTGTTCAGTATAGTTTAACCTGCTTTTTTTTCTTCAATATTCACTGATCTGGCTTTCAAGTCTGTCTATGAAAATGTCCTTTTTGTTACAAATGTAACTATAACCATGCATAATGCAAATTCACTAATAATGACTAAACTCTTGTAGCAGGCATTAGGCTACAGAAAATTAAGACAGGTCTCATCAACAATCTCTCAAGCCCACGTGCTAGTAAGTAGCCAGCTAATGTTTATATTTCAAGTTCAGCCAACTTGGATCTATTTGCTAGCTAACAAGGTTGAACAGTTGAATTGCTATGAACACACCCTTCTGTCTGCCTCCAACTGTTTGAAAAGCATGTTAGTCTGTCCACTTTGTTCAAATGTTGAACTGGCCTACCTTATTTCTCAGAATGAGAACGAGTTGCCAATTCCTCATATAATTGAATGCTTATTGCACATTTATAAAACACAGACTAGACAGCTAGTATAACAGTCTTTGGCTAAAATGCTGCTAGCAGTATGTGGTACCCCAATGCCGCATGCGACAAACTGAGCATTCATTTGACAGAATCAATGTTCATTGATATTCTCATTTTAGTAGTGTCTGCTATGTGTGCAATTTAAGTAGTTGAGACATAAAAAGGGTATCGTTAGAAAAGTTTCAATAATGTGTCAATGTAAAATAATGTGTCAATGTGTTTGTGTCCATATGACCGATTATGTTGGACCAAACCTCAAATGGAAAAGTGAGTTGAAACCGCATGTCAGAGAGGACGATGTGATCTCTCAACTTTGTTGGCGTGAGCGGCAGGGGGAGGGGCTTGGTGTGTAAACCATAGAAGAAGAGGCGAAGCGAAAGGTTTCGCTCTCGATAATGCGTTTGTTTCACCAATGCGTTTCTATGGGCTTATTTTGGACCTAAACTTGTATCTTGCCTTCCCGCCTTTGGGACAACGTCTCCCATTGATGGGGCGGAGACGTACATCTCGTCATTATATACAGATCTCTGGTGTAAATGGGAAGTTGCTCACAGCACAGAAGGAGCGAAGGAGACACTCATAAAAATGAAAAATAACAAAACTTTGATTCTTGTGATACAGGCATTTGGAATATCACGCAAAAAAATACATTAGAATGAATCCGATATATCGCCCAGCCCTAGGACAGACCTGTTCATACATATCCATGTTAGAGTAGTCAGGGTTGACTGATGTGGAGATGGACATGCCTCCTGTCTTCAGCTCCATCTGCTGGGCCTGCTGCCTGTAGTCCAGCCCTCCACAGCCCATCCTGGTAACAACACACTCCCATTAGCATGTCTCATCTCACAGCCTGGACCAACACATACGCCTTATCAATCACACCTTACACCCCATCCTAAAATAACACACACCTCCATTACCTGATCACAATGCACACGGCCATCATTAACTGATCACAAATACTACATACCGGTAGCTCAACCTGGACCGACGCAGCACGCCTTCTCACAACCACCTCAGTAACCCAGTCGGACACACATTCTCAAGACAAAAACTCAATACTCATCACAATTGCAACTAACTCCATTACCCTCAAAACATGTTTATGAAACCAAACCACACGAGCTATGCCTTCTAGACAATACACAAATGATTGGTCATATTATATGGGGTCTGGACTCACTTGGTGATGACACTGCAGAAGAGGGGCACATATAGTTTGAGGTCTTCAGGGAGGGTGTTGAGACTACACATAGCCCTGAAGTAGACCATCCCATTGGTTGGCTGCTCACAGTACTGCACTGGGACGCCTCCTAGTGGGGTGAAGAGAGTAGAACAGGACAAATGTCAGAGGGAGACAAAACCATGAGTCCAAGAATTTCTGTCTTGACATGTGGACCAGTTTATTTGCCAGTCTACCAATACTTGGAAATTGTAAATCAAAACATAATCTACATTTTGTCAAGTTACAGCCTTATTCTAAAATGTATTAAATTAAAAAATTTCCTCACAATATCCATAATGACAAAGTGAAAACAGGTTTTGAGAATATTTTTCAAATTCATTAAAAATAAACAGAAATACCTTATTTACATAAGTATTTAGACCCTCTGCTATGAGACTCAAAATTGCGCTCAGGTGCATCCTGTTTTCATTGATCATCCTTGAGATGTTTCTACAACTTAATTGGAGTTCACCTGTGGTCAATTTAATTGATTGAACATGATTTGGAAAAGGCACAAACCTATCTGTAAAAGGCACATGACAGCCTGTTTGAAGTTTGCCAAAAGGTACCTAAAGGACTCTCAGAACATGAGAAACAAGATTCTCTGGTCTGATGAAACCAAGATTGTACTCTGGCCTTTTTTTTTTAACCTTTATTTAACGGCAAGTCAGTTAAGAACAAATTCTTATTTTCAATGACAGCCTAGGAACAGTGGGTTAACTGCCTTGTTCAGGGGCAGAACGAAGTACATGTAGTGTCGGGGGTACTGGAGGAGATGTAGTGTCGGGGGTACTGGAGGAGATGTAGTGTCGGGGGTACTGGAGGAGATGGTAGTGGGCGGGACTGGATGGACTGTAGGTCGGGGGGTACTGGAGGAGATTGTAGTGTCGGGGGTACTGGAGGAGATAGTGTCGGGGTACTGGAGACATGTAGTGTCGGGGGTACTGGAGGACATGTAGTGTCGGGGGTACTGGAGGACAGGAGATGTAGTGTTGGGGGGACTGGAGATGGGAAACACTATTAGAGTGTAATCTCAGAGCCTAGAGTAACTAGAGTGTAGCGTCAGCGTGTACTACAGGTAGTACTGTACCTGCAGTGCCCATCTCTACAGGTGTGACTGCTATCGTTGGCTCAATGTCAGACACATTCAGGGCAGGGAGACATGAGGCATCCTGGATCTTGCTCTGAACCGATAGCAGCTCAAGACCTGAATAGAAAGTCATAAATTAGTGCAAGAATACTGAAAAACGTTATGATCATGAATGGTTTATAAAGTTTTCATAATGAAGTGAATGATTCTTCATTCTCCTTAAAAGACGGGTGGGTTGTTTAGCAACAAAACCAATGAGTGCCCAACTTTGGGGCAAAACAAGGATTATTGAAAAAGTGAATTATATTTAGTCTCCAAATGTGTATTGAAAACATAAATACATTTGCACAATGAGCACTTGGTGTCCCTCAAATACATCGTTACAGATATTGGTTAGCTAGCTAGCACATTTTAGCCCTACATATGACATCAGTCAAAACACCTCAAAACAAGACCTACACTATATATACAAGAGTATGTGGACACCCCTTCAAATTAGTGCATTCAGCAATTTCAGCCACACCCGTTGCTGACAGGTGTATAAAATCGAGCACACAGCCATGAAATCTCCATAGACAAACATTGGCAGTAAAACAGCCTTAATGAAGAGGTCAGTGACTTACAATGTGGCACCGTCATAGGATGCCACCCTTCCAACAAGTCAGTTTGTAAAATTTCTGCTCTGCTAGAGCTGTCCCGGTCAACTGTAAGTGCTGTTATTGTGAAATGGAAACGTCTAGGAGCAACAACGACTCAGCCGCGAAGTGGTAGGCCACACATGCTCACAGAATGGGAACACGTGTAGCGCGTAAAAATCATCTGTCCTCAGTTGCAACATTCACTACCGAGTTCCAAACTGCCTCTGGAAGCAACGTCAGCACAAGAACTGTTCGTCGGGAGCTCCATGAAATGGGTTTCCATGGCCGAGCAGCCGCACACAAGACTAAGATCAACATGCGCAATGCCAAGCGTCGGCTGGAGTGGTGTAAAGCTCGCCGCCATTGGACTCTGGGGCAGTGGAAACGCGTTCTCTGGAGTGATGAATCATACTTCACCATCAGGCAGTCCGACAGATTAATCTGGGTTTGGTGGATGCCAGAAGAACGCTACCTGCCCGAATAAATAGTGGCAACTGTAAAGCTTCGTGGTGGAGGAATAATGGCCTGGGGCTGTTTTTCATGGTTCGGCCTAGGCCCCTTAATTCCAGTGAAGGGAAATGTTAATGCTGCAGCATACAATGACATTCTAGACAATTCTGTGCTTCCAACTTTGTGGCAACAGTTTGGAGAAGGCCCTTTCCTGTTTCAACATGACAATGCCCCTGTGCACAAAGCGAGGTCCATACAGAAATGGTTTGTTGAGATCGGTGTGGAAGAACTTGACTGGCCTGCACAGAGCCCTGACCAAGTTCCAATTGTAATTTTCCTAAGTCCCTCTTTGTGGCACCTGACCACATGACTGAACCGTAGTCAACAAAACAAAGGAGATGATTGTGGACTTCAGAAAACAGCAGAGGGAGCACCCCCCCATCCACGGGACAGTAGTGGAGAAGGTGGAACGTTTTAAGTTCCTCGGCGTACACATCACGGACAAACTGAAATGGTCCACCCACACAGACAGCGTGTTGAAGAAAGTGCAACAGCACCTCTTCAACCTCAGGAGGCTGAAGAAATGTGGCTTGTCACCTAAAACCCTCACAAACTTTTACAGATGCACAATTGAGAGCATCCTGTCGGGCTGTATCACCGCCTGGTACGGCAACTACACCGCCCACAACCGCAAGGCCCTCCAGTGGTGCGGTCTGCACAACGCATCATCGGGGGCAAACTACCTGCCCTCCAGGACACCTACAGCACCCGCTATCACAGGAAGGATCATCAAGGATAACAACCACCTGAGCTACTGCCTGTTCACCCCGCTAACATCCAGAAGGCGAGGTCAGTACAGGTGCATCAAAGCTGGGACCGAGAGACTGAATAACAGCTTCTATCTCAAGGCTATCAGACTGTTAAAACAGTCATCACTAACACAGAGAAGCTGCTGCCTAAATTGGCCACTTTAATTAATGGATCACTAGTCACTTTAATAATGCTACTTTAATAATGTTTATATATCTTGCATCACTCATCTCATATGTATATACTGTATTTTATACCATCTATTGCATCTTGCCTATGCCGCTCTGTAAATTGCTCATCCATATATTTACATGTATATATTCTTATTCCATTCCTTTACTTAGACTTGTGTGTATTAGGGAGTTGTGTGGAATAGTTAGACTACATGTTAGATATTACTGCACTGTCGGAACTAGAAGCACAAGCACTTCGCTGCACTCGCAGTAACATCTGCTAAGCATGTGTATGTGACCAATACAATTTGATTTGATCCCCATCGAACACCTTCGGGATGAATTGGAACGCTGACTGCAAAACCAGGCCTAATTGCCCAACATCAGTGTCTGACCTCACTAATGCTCGTGGCTGAATGGAAGCAAGTCCCCGCATCAATGTTCCAACATCTAGTGGAAAAGTGGAGGCTGTTATAGCAGCAAAGGGGGACCAACTCCATATTAATGCCCATGATTTTGGAATGAGATGTTCGACAAGCAGCTGTCCACATACTTTTTGGTCATGTAGTGTAGTACCAAGAACAAGATACAACTAGCTGAAACAAGCCACATGGCAGCTTATTGTCATTGTTGCTAGCTATCTGACCGTTCAGATTCATAACACACAACCTTCTGCCCCATCGATGAGAACGCATCTTTTTCGTGATGTTGTCAGGCAACCCGTTGGCGTATAACTTACCTTTCTCATAGATGTCTTTCTTGTCACTCTCAGACAAAGCCTGTACCTTCTTCTGGAGTTTCTCCTCCTCTGCTTTGACCTGTTTCTCCAGGTACGCCTCATCAGGACTCATAGACAGAGTCAGCCTGTGAGTGTTGTCCTGCATGGGCACAAACAAGATGCTAATGTGACATGACATTACCATGACATGACATTACCAGTAACACTGAACAGTCTCCTACTCAGTGACATGATTAAACTGAAGTCATTTTCTTCTTTCAACAACCCCCTGGTCTATGACCCCTGCATGATGACATCAACTTTCTTGATTAGACTGCTTTATCCCATTACAACTTACTGTTACATAGGCTATTCAGATGCTATGTATACTGAAAGAAACTCAACTCAACTTATTTCTCCTGTCTGGTCTCTCACCTTGAAGTAGTGTAGGACTTTCTCCTGGAGGAAGCGAGGGTTGTCCTTCAGGGCTTGTCTGAACTGGGCCACACTGTCGCTGATCTTCAGCAGCTGGACCGGGTCTCCATCATGGTTCCAACAGGAAGCTATGTACTGTTAGCAGAGAGACAACACACAGGGTAAAATGTCATACTAATTTAATGAGCAGCACCTAGGTGTGTGTGTGTCCATTGTAGTTCCAGCAGGAAGCTACTGTATGTTCTGCAGAGACAAGTATAAAGCATGAGTTGACGACACGCACCCAAAATATACTGAACAAAAATACAACAATTTGACTTAGTTGTCAATTGAAATAAATTCCTTAGATCCTAATCTATGGATTTCACATGACTGGGCAGGGCTGCAGCCCACCCACTGGGGAGCCCAGCCAATTAGAATTTGTTTTCCCCCGCAAAAGGGCTTTATTACAGACTGAAATACTCCTCAGTTTCATCAGCTGTCCAGGGAGCTGGTCTCAGACAATCCGCAGGTGAAGAAGCCAGATGTGAAGGTCCTGGGGTGGAGTGGTTACATGTGGTCTGTGGTTGTGAGGCCGGTTGGATATACTGCCATACTGAGAAATGGACATTCAATTATCTGGCAACAGCTCTGGTGGACACTCCTGCAGTCAGCATGCCAATTGCACACTCCCTCAAAACTTGAGACATCTGTGGCATTGTGTTTTGTGACAAAACTGCACATTTTAGAGTGGCCTTTTATTGCCCCCAGCACAAGTTACACCTGTGTAATGATCATGCTGTTTAATCAGCTTCTTGATATGCATACCTGTCAGGTGGATGGCTTATCTTGGCAAAGGGGAAATGCTCTCTAACAGGGATGTAAACTAATTTGTACACAACATTTTAGAGAAATAAGCTTTTTGTGCGTTTGGAACATTTCTAGGATCTTTTATTTCAAAACATGAAACATCAGACCAACACTTTACATGTTGAGTTTATATTTTTGTTCAGTATAGTTAGAGAGGTGCTGACTAATGGAATAGTAAACTTACCAGAGGGTTAATATGGTCATACTGTATACAGGAGATGCTGCTCCCAGGACAATCACTATGGTATGTTTATATTCTTAAGTCTGTCTTCATATACAATTCAATTCCCTTCACATTTCACCTCTGTTTAGAGTGTGTGTGTGTGTGTGTATAGAAAACAAAATGTTCATGGTTAAAACATCACAGTGGAGACCCCAGACAAACTGTGGCCTTGTACTCACTGAAGCCAGTGACAACCCGAAGCTGGTAGACTGATGTTTCATCTGGATTTCAATCTTATGAAGCAGGGCCTCTATCCTCTCCTCCTCAAATCCATAACTGCATCGGTAGGAGAGAAGTACAGTTAGATTACATTATTGTGATGATAGTGTTACTGTACATAACACATCAGCAGTATACTTACGCAATGATCTCATCAATGGTTTGGACAATGATTTGCTTGACTTTCTCAGTGTCTTCCTCAGCCATTCCTTGCAAGCCTATGCTGAATGATGCCTCTTTGGTGCTCCCATCATATCTGGAAAATAACAGATACTGGTAAATAAAGCATTTTACTGTTCAGTATATATCAACATTTCAAAGAGCTATGCCAATGTGTACCTCACAAGTTCTTTAACTTCATTGAGATAAAGTGCCTGTATTCTGGGACTTTCTATGTCTTTTTAAAGTGTTTTATCAATGTTCATTTGCTTTTAAATCCGTCTCCAAAGAGGTTAACCCACCCTACGACAGAGGAGAAGTCTGTTCCTATCTTGGGTTCTATGAGGGTCTTGTAGAAGGGAGAGTTGGGTCCAGAGATCATCAGAGAGGACAGCAGGCTCAGGGTGAAGCCCTCAAATGTGTCTGTGATACTGCAGAGAGAAGGACACCTGAATGAGACCACTACTGCATCGCTTACTGATTTTAAATGACCAAAATGCACATGTAAATCATGACATGCAACAATTGAGGTTAAAGTCACTTTAAAACAAATCAATGTATACTATCCCAGAAACAATTTTAGAGAAACAACTAATAGTGTTGCAGTAGCTCAGTATTACGTACTCTCCTAGCAGGTAGCTCATACACAGCGTGTTCTGTTTGGCTGCATCAGGAGCCATAGCATCGGGACTGCAGGTCACATGGTCCTCTCTCTGTGGAAAAGTCCATTACAATTAGAAACACTTCTGTCCACACAAATGTGGAAATGTCTTTGTCGTCACACATAAAAAAACGGACATTAAAACATCATCAAACAGGACCTTATCAAGATCATTCAAATAAGCATTACGGTGAAATTAATTCAAACTTCCAAACCATAGACCTTGCCAAAGTTGCTCAAGTGGAGTGCATAGATTTGTAATATCTGGGAGCTGATGATGAATAAACTAATATCTGACAGCAGGTACTGAAAGAACTACAGTGATACTGAATGGGCAGACGCACAGGCCTGTCCCAGTGGGGTTGGTTAGGGACAGCAGTGTCAGGCTCAGTGCGCTCAAACTTGGACAGAGCCTCCTCCTGGATCTGTTTCAAGTGCTGCTCTAAGGGCAGATCCCCATAGGTGAAGAACCTGAGGAGCAGAAAAGGGGAAACCATGTTACTGCCAAGGCCCAACAGAGTTGTGTGACAAGACACAGTGCTACTGTACCGAGTATATAATATTGGGGTGTGTGACAGTGTGTTGTGCCGTGCATTGCTAAATGGTAATGTGTGACAGTGTACTGTACAGGTCATGGTGTATCACAATGAGCAGTAGCTAGTGTTGAAGCATGGTGGTGGTGGTGTATTGTGCATGTCACATATACTGTACAGGTCATGTGTATCACATGAGCAGTAGCTAGTGTTGAAGCATGGTGGTGGTGGGTGTATTGTGCATTGTCACAATGTACTGTACAGGTCATGGTGTATCACAATGAGCAGTAGCTAGTGTTGAAGCATGGTGGTGGTGGTGTATTGTGCATGTCACAGTGTACTGTACAGGTCATGGTGTATCACAATGAGTAGTAGCTAGTGTTGAAGCATGGTGGTGGTGGTGTATTGTGCATGTCACAGTGTACTGTGGTCATGGTGTATCACAATGAGCAGTAGCTAGTGTTGAAGCATGGTGTGTGGTGTATTGTGCATGTCACAGTGTACTGTACAGGTCATGGTGTATCACAATGAGCAGTAGCTAGTGTGAAGCATGGTGGTGGTGGTGTATTGTGCAAGTCACAGTGTACTGTACAGGTCATGGTTTATCACAATGAGCAGTAGCTAGTGTTGAAGCATGGTGGTGGTGGTGTATTGTGCATGTCACAGTGTACTGTACTTGCATTGCTGGGTGGTAGTGTGTAGCGTGGAAGTGCTTCAGTTGTTCCCAGGAGAGGTCAGGGATGGCCAGGGGTTCCCTCCAGACACCACACCGTATGTGTGTCAGGATACAGCTTGTTCTGCAGGTGCTGGAATATACCCTCGTTGTCTGACTGAAATCAAAAACAGAGAGGAAATGTAAGATTCCAATGTGACTTCTATTTGTCCATCTCCTGACCAAATATTCTGTAATTCTCACAAATTAATCACAATAATCTAAATAACAAATCTCTAAATAAATAGTTTGGAACGAAGTAACTCACAAAAGGCCCTTCATTTCATTGAAGACAACTCCTTTGAAGACCAGGCGGGAAGTAGGATCTGTAGGGTCTTCATTCTCCAGTCTCCATCCCTCCTGCCTTTAACAAAACACAAGGATATGAATGCAGACTTCTGATGTCACTGATTTTGATTAAAGAGGCAGCTATTTAAAACACCACACTTACCAAAAATCAGTCTCGTAGACAAGGAAAAACCTGCATCCAGATACACGGAGAGGAGTATCTGGAAGTCTTTCCGTTTTGTGTGGAGAATGGATACATAGTGAAATCACTAGCTGTGGAGAAAAAAACCAATGACATTTCAGACACCATGCGTGTCGCACACAACACACACACACACACACACACACACACACACACACACACACACACACACACACACACACACACACACACACACACACACACACACACACACACACACACACACACACACACACACACACACACACACACACACACACCACACACCAACACCAACATCACACACAACCTGTGAATGCGTTCATGAAGGTGGAGAGGGATCTGTTGAGCATCTTGAAAAAGGGGTCTCTGCAGGGGTACTTCTCTGAGCCACACAACACTGTGTGTTCCAGGATGTGTGGAACCCCTGTGTTGTCCATCGGGGTCGTCCTGAGCTGAACACTGCAGAGGTGTTACGACAAGAGATGGAAACACTGTCGTTAGAAAAAGCACTGGCTTAGAATAAGTATTTTATTACTAAACTAGAACATTTAATTTGATCTAATCTCTTCAACCAGCCGGCTCTCTATCTCTGTCAGGGAAGCAATTGAGGCTGGGGACGAGGTTCCATTTTAACATACAAACTTAGTCAAATAAAGCATACTTCCGCAAATGTGGGATTATTACCTAAAGAGATTGTTCTTGTCATCTCTAGCTGCGTGTAGATACTGGGCGCCTGTGTTGTCATGGGTCAGTTTGACAGCTGTAAGGAACAGGTCAGGAACAGTAACCACCTGCAAAAACACAGGAAGATAAGATCCCATTTATCCTGACTTTATGCTAAACCTTGACTAGAAGTGTATGTGATTTTATCAGATCAGGATTTTACTCTTGTTGTGGGTCTGTGTTTTCCAATCCTATTGACCCAAAGGGATTCACATTTTAGTTTTTGGCCCGGCATTTTACCTCCTTAACTGTGAAGCCATGGATCTTCTGTCCTGCCTGGTACTGCAATGCCCTCTCTGTTGCTGAGGTGCTCCTGAACCTCCATGAAGGATTCTGCCCCTGGAAACTGGATTTGCCAAGAGAGAGATCATTGCTGGCTTGCATCAGATGATACCATTTGAAAGGAAACACTTTGAAGTTTGTGGAAATGTTAAATTCATGTAGGAGAATAAAACACATTAGATCTGGTAAAAGATAACAAAGAAAAAAACATGTTTTTTTCGTTTTTGTAACTTCATCTTTGAAATGCAAGAAAAAGACCATAAGGTATTATGCCAGCCCAGACGCCATTTAGATGTTGGCCACTAGATGGCAGCAGTGTTTGTGCAAAGTTTTAGACTAATTCAATGAACCATTGCATTTCTGTTCAAACTTTTGTATCAAGACTGCCCAAATGTGCCTAATTGGTTTATTAATACATTTTCAAGTTCATAACTGTGCACTCTCCTCAAACAATAGCATGGTATTATTTCACTGTAATATCTACTGTAAATTGGACAGTGCAGTTAGATTAACAAGAATTTAAGCTTCTGACATTATCAGATATGTCTATGTTCTGGGAAATGTTCTTGTTACTTACAACCTCATGCTAATCACATTAGCCTACGTTAGCTCAACCATCCCGCAGGGGACCCACCGATCCTGTAGAGGATTTATTAACTATATGATTCCATAGGTGTTATTTCATAGTTTTGATGTCTTCACTATTATTCTACAATGTAGAAAATAGTAAAAATAAAGAAAAACCCTTGAATGAGTGTGTGTGTCCAAACTTTTGACAGGTACTGTAGTTTACAATAAATACATCAAATATACAATTTTTTTCAAAATTATACCACAATTTAAAGAAATCATAGACTGCTTGGAAATGACTGACAAAAAAATATTCTCTACACAAGCAATATTTACCTAGATTTTTCTTCAACTTTTGGACATCACATCTGGAACAACTGCCCACTGCAGCCATTTTTCATGGTAACTAAATTAACATGCTCTTGACAAAACTATATTAAATGAGGAACTTGCCCTCAGTGGTGGAAATTACACCATTACCAAAGGACAGGTATATTTTGTGTAAATAACAATATAAAGGGCATACTCACAATACATATTGATATAGATTTTATTTAATTGACTCTTTCTCTAGTAGATAACATTACATGTGTAATTATTAATGTTTTCTCATAGAAAAACATAGTAGAAGCTCAAAAGTCTGGGTAAGGGACAAGGGCAAAACAGTGAAATGTAGGTAAAAAAAATGCAACTGAAAAGTAGATAAAATACTTGATAGATGTGTTAAAAAATATGGGGCGATTGTAGTATGAATTTAACATATATTTAAAAAAAGACTTGACCCCGAGGACATAGAAGTGCCCGTAGTTGCAGAATCACCCATATATACAGTTGAAGTCGGAAGTTTACATACACTCAGGTTGGAGTCATTAAAACTCGTTTTTCAACCACGCCACAAAATTCTTGTCAACAAACTATAGTTTTGGCAAGTCAGTTAGGACATCTACTTTGCGCATGACACAACTAATTGTTCCAACAATTGTTTACAGACAGATTATTTCACTTATAATTCACTGTAACACAATTCCAGTGGGTCAGAAGTTTACATACACTAAATTGACTCTGCCTTTAAACAGCTTGGAAAATTCCAGAAAATTATGTCATGGCTTTAGAAGCTTCTGATAGGCCAATTGACATCATTTGAGTCAATTGGAGGTGTACCTGTGGATGTATTTCAAGGCCTACCTTCAAACTCAGTGCCTCTTTGCTTGACATCATGGGAAAATCAAAAGAAATCAGCCAAGACCTCAGAAAAAAATATTGTAGACCTCACAAGCAGTTTCAAAATGCCTGAAGGTACCACGTTCATCTGTACGAACAATAGTACGCAAATATAAACACCACGGGACCACGCAGCCGCCATACCGCTCAGGAAGGAGATGCGTTCTGTCTCCTAGAGATAAACATACTTTGGTGCGAAAAAGTGCAAATCAATCCCAGAACAACAACAAAGGACCTTGTGAAGATGCTGGAGGAAACAGGTACAAAAGTATCTATATCCACAGTAAAACGAGTCCTATATTGACATAACCTGAAAGGCCGCTCAGCAAGGAGAAGCCACTCCTCCAAAACTGCCATTAAAAAGCCAGACTATGGTTTGCAACTGCACATGGGGACAAAGATTGTACTTTTTGGAGAAATGTCCTCTGGTCTGATGAAACAAAAATAGAACTGTTTGGCCATAATGAAAATCATTATGTTTGGAGGAAAAAGGGCGAGGCTTGCAAGCCAAAGAACACCATCCCAACTGTGAAGCACGGGGGTGGCAGCATCATGTGGGGGTGCTTTGCTGCAGGAGGGACTGGTGCACTTCACAAAATAGATGGCATCATGAGGAAAGAAAATTATGTGGATATATTGAAGCAACATCTCAAGATATCAGTCAGGAAGTTAAAGCTTGGTCGCAAATGGGTCTTCCAAATTAACAATGACCCCAAACATACTTCCAAAGTTGTTGCAAAATGGCTTAAGGACAGCAAAGTCAAGGTATTGGAGTGGCCATCACAAAGCCCTGACCTCAATCCTATAGAATATTTGTGGGCAGAACTGAAAAAGCGTGTGCGAGCAAGGAGGTCTACAAACCTGACTCAGTTCCACCAGCTCTGTCAGGAGGAATGGGCCAAAATTCACCCAACTTATTATGGGAAGCTTGTGGAAGGCTACCCAAAACGTTTGACCCAAGTTAAACAATTTAAAGGCAATGCTACCAATTACTAATTGAATGTATGTAAACTTCTGACCCACTGGGAATGTGACAAAAATAAAAGCTGAAATCAATCATTCTCTCCTATTATTCTGACATTTCACTTAAAATAAAGTGGTGATCCTAACTGACCTAAGACAGGACATTTTTTACTAGGATTAAATGTCAGGAATTGTGAAAAACTGAGTTTAAATGTATTTGGCTAAGGTGTATGTAAACTTCCGACTTCAACTGTACGTTTTTTCCCCCCCACCAGGTTATAGCCTATATCCACATTGAAGGTCCCGTAAAAAAAAACATCCACCCTATGGAAATCAAATGCCCGTTCAACGGATTTGTTCTGGTGCCGGCCGTGAGATTTACTCATAAAGATCATACGGTTATGTGCAATGTGATGTAACTGAGTCATGATCAAGGGCTAGCTGGCTAGCTAATGTATACTCACCGTAGATTTCGAAGTTTCTGGAGAACTGTTTTACTCTGCCTAAACATTATTTCCTTAATTTAGCGACAATATATCTAATTGGTATTTATCCATGCACGTGCATATCAGAATACTATACGCTGAACAGCTTTACTATCATAACGTCAGCACGATTTGGTTAGCTGCACATCCATATCCTCTCATGCTGTAAATAGTTGACACATTGAAATTGAATTGGACATGTTAACGTGGCATCTGCGCAGATTACAGACAAACCAATACATGCAATGGGCCAAGTCACTCACTGTTATAGGTATGAGTGGGTTCATGCTGTTTATAGATCTACACAAGCTGCGGTTTGCTATTTAGAATTAGCGGACTATTCATTTTAGTGTTGTACAATCTAATTTTTTATTGGCTAAACTGGTAATAACACCAAATATGATTGGGTAAACGTGGTATGACGATTATGACACATCCAAGAGGTCGGGAAGTTTTCGAAGGGCAAAACATGGACCAAGATGGCGTCGTTGTGAAGCGGGATTGTTTAATTGTGGAGTTTGTGAGTAATTCTCGCAAATTTGATGACTGTTCTTATTATTTCACCCGTTTTAATTTGTTGCAACAAAAGGTGATTAAGACGAGTCGTTGGTCGCAGTTTTCATGGGCGCAACAGATAATATGCGCGCAACACAGGAACACCTTCCTAAAATGAATGAGATGTTTAGACAAAGATTGTGGATGTACCGTCAAGATACTTTTCTCTCCACCCAAACTATGGGTAGTCGTTTTCCACAAATCCACTCTGCAGAGTTTCTAGATCCCGTTTATTCTTTCTCTGGATTGGTGGATACATCGCAATATTTATATATATATTTGAATATTCGATGAGAGTTGTTGACGTCAGCCACCTGTTTTCAAGATAGACAGAGGGACTTTGATTACTAGCCTCATTCATAGCCGTCTCAAGACAACTCTGATATAAAGTGTTTTTTTCTCAAAGTTGTGGAGATGTCACACTCGTAACAACCTAAGCATTACGAAACTTCGATTCAATCAAATAAACCTCACTTAGTAAATAAGACATTATGTTGTTGACCAAATTCGACACTCCAAACAAAAAGTCCTTGCTTGATGGGCTGGAGGGAGTCACATGCAAAGGGTCGTCACTAGTTACCACAGCCACAAAGTAATAAACCTCGACTATTTATATAATTTCTCTTCTTAATTTCTGATTTTAGACTTAAGGTTAACCATACTGCTAACCTTATGCCTAACCTTAAATTAAGACAAAAAAGCAACATTTTGTTTTCATTACATTTGATGATATAGCCAATTGTGACGTTGTGTATGTGGAAACTCAATGCACAGGGTAGAGATGTAATTGCAGGGTACAGTGACATTCTTGAGCTCCAACAGTGCAGGTCAAAAAAAGAAGTGAATTAAATAATAATACATATTTACAACTGTAACAATTTTGAAATTACCCTTGTTGGGTGAGGGCGGGGGGCTAGTCTTGGCTATTCGTGGCTATTCAGCAGCCTGATGGTCTGGGGGTAGAAGCTATTGGCCAGTCTGACAGTTTTTGCCATGATACTCCTATACTGCCTGTTTCTGAGTGATGAAATCAGGAAGCACAGGCCATGGCTCGGGTGGCTGAGGTAGCTAGATAAACAGTCTTCTTTTCCCATTTCTCAGTCTGGCTGTAAATTGCTCTTTCTACCAGCAGATGAAGGCAGAGGGTCATGTCTGTCAGTTCGTGTGACTCTGCAATGTAGCAATTTCGGTCCATTTCTGTATTATGAAGTACGCAGAACATGTTACTTTGTAGCCCATGCTCAATTGTTGCTTTACTGTTTACAATATCTCTGCAGTATGTAATGTTGAAGTGTGTGTCTTTATGCAAATGAAGGTCACAAACTAGGCTATTTGCTCATACACTACAAATATTTCAGTTTATTTCTTGGAGAAAATAAAGTACTCTTCATCACACCCCCTAATGATATAATACCCTACTGTATTCACTAGGTCTGAATGTAATGCATGGACATGATGGACATGATGGATGCACTCAGGGTTATTCAGAATAACTTCAGTTTCCATTGACAGCAAACTGAAGTTATTCCACCATCAGCATGAGGAGACCTTGAGCTGGTGGCATGGAACCACTGCCAGGAGCCGAGTGGACCCCTGTGAGTAGTATACCTTATCATACAAGGAACTCTGACACACAAGACATCTACTACACATGAGCTATCCCATTGAAATACCACAGTATCAGTACAACAGAGGTTGTTGTATGTAGAGGAATCAGATTGTATATTTTGAATCTTGACAAATTAAGCTAAACTTGTTCAGAAAAGTGGGCCTTTAAAAATTATGTAGAAGCAGGGGCGCAACTTTCACTGGGGATGGGGGGGGGACATGTCCCCCCACATTCTGAAATAGCATTTCCCCCTTCCAGTTTTATCATTGGAATGTCATGGAATGTGAATGAGGCAACGGTGTGCTTTAGGACCATGTGGACGCCTCCGAGCGGTCGGGGAGGCTGTTTGGAGTGTTTTGGATAAAAATAAATTAATAGTTATGTACCCCCCCATTTCTAAAACCAAAGTTGCCCCCCTATGTAGAAGCATACATAGTAGTGCATCACATTCAGTGTCTGTAGTGCAGCATTTTCAAACACAACCCAATAATTATTAGTGTGCTCTCTAGGCTAGCACAGTCTGCTTTTATGGCCAGTGCTATGCAGAACAGGACTGTCTAGACTCAAGATCTTCATTCAGGCATCTGCGCAGTATAGTGCATTGATCAGAATTCTGATATTGTCTTCCTGTGAGCTATAGCTGTTTGTGCCACACGTAGTCCGCCCGCAACTATATAAATGAAGAGAATCAACCATTTTAGGTTATCAAGTATGCACTTACTTGCACTGTGCACACACACAAGCCGAACGCATCTCTCTCGCGCGCTCTCTATCTATATGATGTGTTTGGGTTGAAATATTATAGTTGATCTCAGTGTGACATTTATCAGGACAGATATCCTCCCACAGCCACTCAACACATATGGACCTCAGATGGCTTCTCTCTCTTCTGACGAATGGCCCTGGGTCCTGTTTTCTTTCAATTGGACGCAGTAAAAACCATACTGTGGCGCTATATAGAAATCTGACAGATTGTAAGAGCACAATGAACAGCGCTTGTAAGATTGAGATTAAATGGAGAGAGCATAGAGGTCGATAGTATGTGAAGTAACTCAGTTCGACTCCAACACCATCATTAAACTTGCCGATGACACAACAGTGGTAGGCCTGATCACCGACAACAACGAGACAGCCTATAGGGAGGAGGTCAGAGACCTGGCTGTGTGGTGCCAGGACAACAACCTCTCCCTCAACGTGATCAAGACAAAGGAGATGATTGTGGACTACAGGAAAAAGAGGACCGAGAACGCCCCCATTCTCATCGACGGGGCTGCAGTGGAGCAGGTTGAGAGCTTCAAGTTCCTTGGTGTCCACATCACCAACAAACTAACATGGTTTGAGCAGACCATGACAGTCGTGAAGCAGGCACGACAAAACCTATTCCCCCTCAGGAGACTGAAAAGATTTGGCATGGGTCCTCAGATCCTCAAAAGGTTCCACAGCTGCACCATCGAGAGCATCCTGACTGGTTGCATCACTGCCTGGTATGGCAACTACTCGGCTTCCGACCGAAAGGCACTACAGAGGGTAGTGCGAATGGCCCAGTACATCACTGCGGCCAAGCTTCCTGCCATCCAGGACCTCTATACTAGGCGTGTCAGAGGAAGGCCCTGAAAATTGTCAAATACTCCAGCCACCCTAGTCATAGACTGTTCTCTCTGCTACCACATGGCAAGCTGTACCAGAGTGACAAGTCTAGGTCCAAGAGGCTTCTAAACAGCTTCTAACCCCAAGCCATAAGACTCCTGAACATCTAGTCAAATGGCTACCCAGACTATTCACATTGCCCCCTCCCCTCTCCACACCACTCCGACTCTCTGTTGTCATCTATGCATAGTCACTTTAATTAACTCTACCTACATGTACATACTACCTCAACTAACCGGTGCCCCCGCACATTGACTGTGTACCAGCACCCCCATGTATATTTTTTTACTGCTCCTCTTTAATGACTTGTTACTTTTATCTCTTATTCTTATCCATATTTTTTTAAGCTGCACTGTCGGTTAGGGGCTCGTAAGTAAGCATTTCCACTGTAAGGTCTGCACCTGTTGTATTCGGCGCATGTGACTAATACAATTTGATTTGAGTTCAAAACCTAATAGGGTTAGGTTAGAACTGCGTAGCCCGAAAATATTTTTGGCATCTCAGGTTGTTTAGTTTGTTCTGGCAATTCTCACATGTAAACGTCATTGGGAGGAAGGATGTTTGACATGCTTATTACATTTGTATCACAACACTCGTTTAGGATTGTACATTTAGCAAATCACCAGGAGAACAATCTGACATACCAAAAATATTTTTTGCCCAGTATTCAGTAATCAAGTCGTTTTTTGGGGCGTATGTTACTTTACTTTACTATTTATATCTTTGACAACTTTTACTTCACTACATTCCTAAAGAAAATAATTGTACTTTTACTCCATACATTTTCCCTGGCACCCAAAAGTACTCGTTACATTTTATTTGCTTAGCAGGACAGGAAAATGGTCTAATTCACGCACTTATCAAAAGAACATCCCTGATAATCAATACTGTTTCTGATCTGGCGGACTCACTAAACACATATGCTTCGTTTGTAAATTATATCTGAGTGTGCCCCTAGCTATCCGTAAGTTAAAACAACAAGAAAATTGTGCTGTCTGGTTTGCTTAAAGGAATTTGAAATGATTTATACTTTTACTTTTGATACTTAAGTATATTTTAGCAATTACATTTACTTTTGCTACTTAAGTATATTTAAAACCAAATAAACCCAAATACTTTAGTGATAATGGTGCCGGAGGAGATGGCTGCCGTTTTACGGTCTCCTAACCAATTGTTCTATTGTGTGTTTTTTGGGGGTTATTTATAACTTTTTTTGTACAAAATGTTTCTGGCACCATCTCTTATGACCGAAAAGAGCTTCTAGATATCAGGACAGCGATTACTCACTCCGTACTGGACAAAGATTTATCTCAGACACCCGACAAGTACCAAATCCCTGTGATTCGCATGAGAATGAGATGGAGATATTGAGGACGTAGGTTGGGGTGTCTTGTAAGGATCTGACGGCGAGTGAGTAATCTGCCTCTACCATCAATCCTATTAGCCAACGTACAATCATTGGATAACAAAATAGACGAGCTACGATCATGAATATCCTACAAACGGGACAATAAAAACTGTAATATCTTATGTTTCACAGAGTCGTGGCTGAACGACGACATTAATAAAACACAGCTGGCGGAGTTTAGGCTGCATCAGCAAGATAGAACAGCCGTCTCTGGTAAGACAAGGGGTGGTGGTCTGTCTATATTCGTAAACAACAGCTGGTGCATGAAATCTAATATTAAACTTCTTATGGCTGCAGGGGCAGTATTGAGTAGCTTGGATGAAAGGTGCACAGAGGTGCCCATAGTAAACTGCCTGCTCCTCAGTCCCAGTTGCTAATATATGCATGTTATTATTCGTATTGGATAGAAAACACTCTGAAGTTTCTAAAACTTTTTGAATGATGTCTGTGAGTATAACAGAACTCATATGGCCGGCAAAAACCTGAGAAAAAATCCAAACAGGAAGTGGGAATTCTGAGGTTGGTCTATTTTTAACCAAGACCCTATTGAATAGACAGTGGGATATGGATGAGTTTGCACTTCCTACGGCTTCCACTAGATGTCAACAGTCTGTAGAACCTTGTCTGATGCCTCTACTGTGAAGTGGGGCCGAATGAGAGGGGATTGAGTAAGGTCTATCATGACCTGACCATGCTCTGACCATGCACGTTCACATGAGAGGGAGCTCTGTTCCATCGCACATCTGAAGTCAATGTAATTCTCCTGTTGGAACGTTACTGAAGATTTATGTTAAAAACATTCTAAAGATTGATTCAATACATCGTTTGACATGTTTCTACTGACTGTTACGGAACTTTTTTACATTTTGTCTGCTTTTAGTGAACGCACTTCCTGACTTTGGATTTGTTTACCAAACACACTAACAAAAATAGCTATTTGGACATAAATAATGGACATTACCGAACAAAACAAACATTTCTTGTGGAAGTGGGAGTCCTGGGAGTGCATTCCGACGAAGATCAGCAAAGGTAAGTGAAGATTTATAATGCTTTTTATGAGTTTTGTTGACTGCACAATTTGGCGGGTAACTGTATGGCTTCCTTTTGTGGCTGAACCCTGTTCTCAGATTATTGAATATTGTGCTTTTGCCGTAAAGCTTTTTTAAATCTGACACAGCGGTTGCATTAAGAACAAGTTTATCTTTAATTCTATGTAAAACATGTATCTTTCATCAAAGTTTATGATGAGTATTTATGTTATTTGACGTGGCTCTCTTTAATTTCTCTGGATATTTTGGAGGCATTTCTGAACATGGCGCCAATGTAAACTGAGGTTTTTGGATATAAATATGAACTTAATCGAACAAAACATATATGTATTGTGTAACATGAAGTCCTATGAGTGTCATCTGATGAAGATCATCAAAGGTTAGTGTTTAATTTGATCTCTATTTCTGCTTTTTGTGACTCCTGTCTTTGGCTGGGAAAATGACTGTGTTTGTCTGTGATTTTGCGGTGACCTAACATAATCGTTTGTGGTGCTTTCGCTGTAAAGCGTATTTGAAATCGGACACTTTGGTGGGATTAACAACAAGATTACCTTTAAAATGGTATAAGATACATGTATGTTTGAGGAATTTTAATTATGAGATTTCTGTTGTTTGAATTTGGCGCCCTGCACTTTCACTGGCTGTTGTCATATCATCCCGTTAACTAGATTGCAGCCATAAGAAGTTAAGGAAGTCTCAAGGTTTTGCTCGCCTGAGGTAGAGTATCTCATGATAAGCTGTAGACCACACTATTTACCAAGAGAGTTTTCATCCATATTTTTCGTAGCTGTCTACTTACCACCACAAACCGATGCTGGCACTAAAACCTCACTCAATGAGCTGTATAAGGCCATAAGCAAACAGGAAACGCTCATCCAGAGTTGATGCTCCTAGTGGCTGGGGACTTTAATGCAGGGAAACTTAAATCCATTTTACCTAATTTCTACAAGCATGTTAAATGTGCAACCAGAGGAAAAAAAACTCAAGAGCACCTTTACGCCACATACAGAGACTCGTACGAAGCTCTCGTTCCCCCTCCATTTGGCAAATCGGACCATAATTCTATCCTCCTGATTCCAGCTTACAAGCAAAAACTAAAGCAAGAAGAAGTGGTCAGATGACGCAGATGCTAAGCTACAGGACTGTTTTGCTAGCACAGACTGGAATATGTTCCAGGATTCTTCCCTTGGCATTGAGGAGTACATCACATCAGTCACTGACTTCATCAATAAGTGCATCGATGACGTCGTCCCCACAGTGACTGTACGTACATACCCCAACCAGAAGCCATGGATTGCAGGCAACATCCGCACTGATCTAAAGAGTAGAGCTGCCGCTTTCATGGAGCAGGACTCTAACCCGGACGATTATAAGAAATCCAGCTATGTGGGATAAATCCCTCCGACGAACCATCAAACAGTCAGTGTCAATACAGGACTAAGATTCAATCGTACTACACCAGCTCTGACGCTCGTCGGATGTGGCAGGGCTTGAAACCTATTACAGACTACAAAGGGAACCACAGCCGCGAGCTGCCCAGTAACACGAGCCTACCAGACAAGCTAAATTACTTCTATGCTCGCTTCGAGGCAAGCAACACTGAAGCATGCATGAGAGCATCAGCTGTTCCGGACGACTGTGTTATCACGCTCTGCGTAGCCGATGTGGAAAGACCTTTAAACAGGTCAACATTCACAAGGCCGCAGGGCCAGAAGGATTACCAGGATGTGTTCTCCGAGCATGCGATGACCAACTGGCAAGTGTCTTCACTGACATTTTCAACCTGTCCCTGACCGTATCTGTAATACCAATGTTTCAAGCAGACCACCATAGTCCCTGTGCCCAAGAACACTAAGGTAACCTGCCTAAATGACTACTGACCCGTAGCACTCATGTCTGTATCTATGAGGTGCTTTGAAAACCTGGTCATGGCATGTCATTATCCCAGAAACCCTAGACCGACTCCAATTTGCAAATCGCTCTAAGAGATCCACAGATGATGCAATCTCTATTGCACTCCACACTGCCCTTTCCCACTTGGACAAAAGGAACACCTACGTGAGAATGCTATTCATTGCATTCATCACCATAGTGCCCTCAAAACTCATCACTAAGCTAAGGACCCTGGGACAAAACACATCCCTCTGCAACTGGATACTGGACTTCCTGACGGGCCGCCCCCAGGTGGTAAGGGTAGGTAACAAGACATTTGCCACGCTGATCCTCAACACGGGGGCCCCTCAGGGGTGCGTGCTCAGTTCCCTCCTGTACTCCCTGTTCACTCAGGACTGCATGTACAGGTATGACTCCAACACCATCATTTTATTATTATTGAATTTTTTGTGAATATTTAAAACATACAATATACTTGCAGTGAAGCCAAGTCTAGGTCCAAAAGTCTTTGTAACAGCTTCTACCCCCAAGCCATAAGACTCCTTAACAGCTAATCAATTGGCTACCCAGACTATTTGCATTCTCCCCTCCCCCCTCTGTTACACTGCTGCTTATTTTCTATTTTACTAGTCAGTTAAGAACAAATTCTTATTTACAAAGACAGCCTAGGAACAGTGGGTTAACTGCCTTGTTCAGGGGCAGAATTACAGATTTTTACCTTGTCAGCTCAGGGATTCGATCTAGCAACCTTTTGGTTTCTGGCCCAACGCTCTAACCACTAGGCTACCTGCTCTATGCATAGTCACCTTAACTCTACCTACATGTACATATTACCTCAACTAACCGGTGCCCCCGCACATTGATTCAATACCGGGACCCCCTGTATATAGCCTCACTACTGTTATTTTACTGCTGCTCTTGAATTAACATTTTTTACTATAATTTTTTTTTATATCTATATTCCTTTTTTCTGAAAACGACATTGTTGGTTAGGGCTTGCAAGTAAGCATTTCACTCTAAGATCTACACCTGTTGTATTCGGCACGTGACAAATAAGATTTGATTTGATTTAAACTTTTACTCAAATTGTATTTTACTGGGCGACTTTCACTTAGAAATGTCCTTTTTTTTTTTTTTTAAGAAAGCTACTTTTTTGTCCATTAAAATAACATCAAATTGATCAGATTGTTGATTGATTGTTAATGTTGTAAATGACTGTTGTAGCTGGAAACGGCAGACTTTTAATGGCATATCTACATATGCGTACAGAGGCCCATTATCAGCAACCATCACTTCTGTGTTCCAATGGCACGTTGTGTTAGCTAATCCAAGTTCATCATTTTAAAAGGCTAATTGATCATTAGAAAACCCTTTTGCAATTATGTTAGCACAGCTGAAAACTGTTGTGCTGCTTAAAGAAGCAATACAAAGTGGCCTTCTTTACACTAGTTTAGTATCTGGAGCATCAGCATTTGTGTGTTAGATTACAGGCTCAAAATGGCCAGAAACAAAGAACTTTCCTCTGAAACTCGTCAGTCTATTCTTGTTCTGAGAAATTAAGGCTATTCCATGCGAGAAATTGCCAAGAAACTGAAGATCTCGTACAGCGTTGTGTGCTACTCCCTTCACAGGGCAGCGCAAACTGTCTCTAACCAGAATAGAAAGAGGAGTGGGAGGCCTGTGATTCACTCTGTGTGCAAGAATAGTGCTTACCATGATATTTTAGTTACTAATAAGATTGTACACCACACATCAAATGATCTAAAAGGTCCGTTAGTCGAGTAGTGAATTTCAAGCACAGATTCAACCAAAAAGACCATGCAGGTTTTCCAATGCCTCGCAAAGAAGGGCACCTATTGGTAGATGGGTAAAAATAAACAAAAGAAGACATTGAATATCCCTTTGAGCATGGTAAAGTTATAATTAGGCTTTGGATGGTGTATCAATACACCCAGTCACTACAAAGACACAGGCATCCTTCCTAACTCAGATGCCAGAGAGGAAGGGAACCGCTCAGGGATTTCACCATGAGGCCAATGGCGATTTTAAAACGGCTTCAGAGTTTAATGGCTGTGGTAGGAGAAACTGAGGCTGGATCAACAACATTGTAGTTACAATACTCACCTAAATGCCAGAGTGAAAAGATGGAAGCATGTACAGAATATATATTCCAAAACATGCATCCTGTTTGCAATAAGACACTAAAGTAAAACTGCAAAAAATGTGGCAAAAAAATGAACTTTATGTACTGAATACAAAGTGTTATGTTTGGGGAAAATCCAACACAGCACATGACGGTGTACCACTCTTCATATTTTCAAGCATGGTGGTGGCTGCATCATGTTATGGGTATGCTTGTCATTGGCAAGGACTAGGGAGTTTTCTGGATAAAAAGAAACAGAATAGAGCTAAGCACAGGCAAAATCCTAGAGGAAAACCTGGTTGTCTGCTTTCCAACAGACACAAAATCACCTTTCAGTAGGACAAAAATTGAAAACACAAGGGCAAATCTACACTGTTGATTACCAAGATGACATTGAATGTTCCAAAATGGCCTAGGTACAGTTTTTAAATCTGTTTGAAAGTTCATGGCAAGACTTGAAAATGGCTTTCTAGTAAACAACTAACTTGACAGAGCTTAAAGAATTTTTTAAAGAATAAATGGTCAAATATTATACAATCCAGGTGTAACGTGTATGCTAATAATCGGGAAGCAAGTACAGGGAGTCTTTTACAAGTCAGTTAAGAACAAATTCTTATTTTCAATGACGGCCTAGGAACAGTGGGTTAACTGCCTTGTTCAGGGGCAGAACGACAGATTTTTACCTTGTCAGCTCGGGGATTTGGCTCTGGGCTTCCTTGCCTGCTGTTCTGGTGTGAACTTTCTCTATTGTACAATTATGAACACATGTAGTGTAGCCTTTTTAATAGTAGGCCTTGTGTACTCTACATCTCCACGTGGTTGCCAACAGTTGTTTTTGAAATGGTAATCACAAAGAATAGTATATGTGATGTGATCTGACATTGTAACCTTGATGAATGCCAGTGTTTGTTTGTGTCACATTTGAAGTGACACATAGACATTTTTAGGAATAGTTGACAGCGATATCAATTTAACATGCCATGGTCATGAAAGGCAAACCTTTTTTGGCAGTTTCTAAAAAGCTTCCTTTAATGCAATGTGTTGTCATAAATGTAAATTATTCATTAGAGTTATAATAGACAGGAATATCATTATATACTTTGACATTGTTGCCGAAAAATCCCCAAATAAATGTTCATCTCTCCAACATTCATGCATAATTAATGGAGAGCGCCAAGAACTTCACAGAACAATATTAATCCCAATATGCAGACACTCGTTATCACTGTTATATGCAGTAATTCCTCGTACCACTTTGGAAACCAAACAGCATGTGTCTCGTATAAAAAAAAGCTAGGGCTCCCAAGTCGAACCCCAGAGTTTGAATTCCCTGGGTGTTGTTCTTTGTTCTCTGCAGCCCTATTGACAGGCGACGTTAACTCGGTGACAGTCCTTGATTGGCTCCTTGTTCTCCTCAGGGGCTCCATTGCCATGTAAAGCCATCACAGACATCACAAAACAGCTAGAGTTTTTTTTAGGAAGGGGACTAGAAAGTGTGGCTATAAACAAATAATACAGGAATGAATTCCCTTGCTTTACTTGGTAAGTTTATCTCCCTCTCAAACAAAATGTATTTCATCAAAGGTGCGCCTGCCAAACAAGCCATGAAATTACTTTTTTTTGTGCAGACATTTTTTATTGAAGACTGTCAGTGTGTCCCCTGTGACTTTAAGATTGCATGAGTGATCAGAAAATATCTACTACAAAAAGATGTTCAATAATGTAGCTAACCACCATCAGGAGAGCCGTAAAAATGCAAAATGAAAGACAACAGAAAGACTACGTGCCACATAGACAGCAGCACACTCAATAAAACTCCCTCACAGGGATAGAAAGCCAGCAACATAAAAGGGGCCAACACTATTTACCATGACTTCTTGATTTGCATCTTAAAGGCAAGGTTTTTATTAACATTTAATGGGAGGAGAGGGGAAAGATGTTCTTGTCTATGAAGCACAAATAGAGTCAAAGTGCCAGAGAACATCACACAGGCACAAGTCTCATCGCAACTCCCCTCATAGATCATTCATTAGGCTCCTGGTCAACAGGTAATGCTGCAGCCTGAATAGTAGTGCACTTTATAGGGAATACTCTAGAGTACAATTTGGGACGCAGCCATGGTGAGACCATACCGATGCCTTTGAGAGCCACCTGTTTTTCATGAGTCTCTGGTGGGCTATTTGTGTCCATTCATAAAACTGCTGGCGCATTTAAAAATGTCAGGTAAATTACAGACGTCGACCTCGACCTGACGGCCATATAATGTGAGACGCGCATAATTAACTGGAGATCGTTTATTACCTTGGATAGACGCAACACAGCACTGTAGCTATGAATGCGTCCCAATCGGCACCCTATTCCCTATAGTGCACTACTTCTGACCTGGGCCCTTAGGCTTCTGGTCAGAATTAGTGTCATATGTAGGGAATAGGGATGCAGCCTGGGTGTTGATTTGTGTCTGTCTATTGTATGATGGAATTTAAATGGGTGTTCGTTGATGTTGAAATGAATTCACTGTGACCTCAGGCGGTGGCCTTGCATTGATGTTTAAGATGGGTTCGGGCTACGGAGCTACAGCTACGCCATAGAAATGTTAGTGTGACTTCAAATCACTATTTTCAATACTAATTATTTTGGACCATTCATCATTGTTTTTGCAGGGGCATCTGACAACTGACTGAAGTCATAGGGAACGAAACAATTATGCTATCTACGTTTCAGTGACATTGACTTGTGAGTGTGTGACAGAGGTTGTAGACTATAGAGGGTAGGAGGTTGACTGGCTGCCAGGCAGGATGTTCTGAGACACAGGATGCATTTGATGTGCGCCTCACTTCATTCCAGAGTCCTTTGCTCGTTATCAATGTGCAGCAGTAGTTTCTCTGGCTCCGTCTCAAATGGCACCTAATTCCCTACATAGTGCACTACTTTTGACCAGAGCCCTGGTCAAAAGTAGGCACAATATACAGTAGGGAATGCGGTGCTCAGGGTTTCAGCTTACTGTTGAGAGTTACAATAATAGAATACACAAGGTGCAATTTCGAAAATGTTGTTGTGCATCAGCAGTCACTCAATTAGTCTGTGTCAGCTATTTTATTTTAGATTGTTAAGTTAGTCTAGCGGCTGGCACTGCATGTGGGTACGCAGACCCATGAGCCACTGTGGCCCCTCATGATGAGTTCTGTTTTTTTGTGGCCCCTACCCCCATCAATGTTTCCCATCCCTGACATACAGCCTGAAGTTAAAATTGATCTATTTAATCAATTTTGAATTCAAGCTGTAACACGACAAAATGTGGAATAAGTTCTGAAGGCAATATATCTCCCTCAGGGCTCACTCCCCTGGAACCTCAGAGCTCAGTGGGGAAAATAAGCTTCCCTGTGTTAGATGCTAACCTTTTATAGCTCTCCTTGTATACTGATATCTACATGACTATGTACCAGACATCTGATATCTAATGAACTAGAAATGGTTTTGATATTATAACACACTTTTATGTACGGTTGGATAAGACTAGATTTGACCTTATTCACCTTCAAACATTCATGAATGCAAATGTTAGTGTACACACTGTATGTATGTCAACAACAACAGCAGGTTGCAGTGACCTACTAATCTGTTGTTGACATAAAGTAGATTAGCCTATTACAGACAATAAAATATTACTTTATTCAGTTTACTGTGTATATTATTATTATTTTGTCAACTCTAGTGTGTGTTTTGTTTGAATATCATTATCATTATCCACTATCCTGTTTTCCATGGAAACAGGCTCAACCAATGGCACATGTGTTTGAGAATGGATGGATAACACATGGTAAGAGGGAATGTGTGTGTGTGTGTGTGTGTGTGTGTGTGTGTGTGTGTGTGTGTGTGTGTGTGTGTGTTGTGTGTGTGTGTGTGTGTGTGTGTGTGTGTGTGTGTGTGTGTGTGTGTAAACATGTCAGAATAAAGGAAAACAATTTGGAGAGAGGAGAGGACTCTGTTTTGAACAGACTTTGTTATCCTCTTTTCCACCCACAAAACACAAAGCAACTTCCCCATTGAGCATCCACTGTGGAGTTGACACATTTCAGCACACTGTATCTCCACAGGCAGGCAGAGGCAGCTTGCTGTCTGACATTTCAATGTTAAAGGAGAACTAATCTGACCAATTTGACTCACCAAAAGGCCTTCTTTATCCCTTATTAATGGCAATTTAGTTTATCCTCTGTACATCTGAGGTCTCCATAAGAGTTCAGCTCATCAGGGAATCTTTTCACACATGTCCATTTATGACATCTTTAATCTCAATAGCATCATTTATTAATAGGCATGCTCCCTCCATGTCTCCCTCCCCCTCGCTTTATAGTGCCATGACACTAGACTCTCCTAAGCTTGCTCCACTGAGTGTTACACCAGTTGATGGACTGCTTCTGAAACAGCAGAGCTGCATGTCCCTGGATCTTGCCTGTATGAAATCACCCCCCAGTGCACCGTGCACCACCACTGTGTCTGAATTAGCCTGGGTGCCTGCAGCTACCTCCATCTCAATAAGTATGTTGTTTATGGGCCCATAAGCAAAATATTGCCTGCACTGCTCATTACTGCTGAGTGGGGGGAAATCCCATGAGGTCTGCCTGCCACGCAGTTAAAACAATTCATATCTCTTCTTATGGCAAACCCAAGGAAACTGATATTAAAGAGAGTTAGTGGAGCTGCTGCTTCTGCTGCTTTTCTCACCAAATGGCACCCTATTCCCTATATAATGCACTACTTTTGACCAGAGCCCATGGGATAGGGTGCCATTTGGGAAGGAGGTTCTGAGTGCCTCTAAAAAATAATAGATTCTTCGGCCTACTATGAGGACTGTGAACACTTATTAGTGTCAGCACAGTAGTTTAAATGGTTCAGTGGTTCTGTGTTATTGTTACTGTACCAATCTAAACTGTTCTGAGTGAGTCATAACACTGCGATATAAAAGAAGATGACTGGGTATCCATCCCAAAATTAATGCACTATAAAGGGAATAGGGTGCCATTTGGGACAGAGCCTAGGTTCTAGTTTCTACATCAGTCTTCACTCATCAGGCCATGTCTATATTGCCCAATAAAGGGAAAGTAACTGAACAGAATGGCTACCGAACAGCAGCACTAAATTCCGTCATCATGATTTGCTTCAAGAGGCTAGTCAAAGAACACTTCACCTCCTCCCTCCCTCCCGGACACACTCAACTCTCTCCATTTCGCCTACCACCCTGATCCAAGGACAACGCAAACGCCATTGCACTGCACACTGCCCTCAACCACCTGGATAAAAGGAATGCATATGTGAGGATGCTGTTTATCAACTACACCCCGGCCTTCAATACCATAATGCCCTCTAAGCTCATCACAAAGCTCGCGACCCTGGAATTGAACTCCTCCCTATGCAACTGGATCCTGGACTTCCTGGACTGCCCCCAGGGGGTGAAGGTAGGCAACATTACCTCCTCCACACTGATCCTCAACACGGGGGCCCCACAAGGGGGTACGTCCTCAGTCCCCTCATGTACTCTCTGTATACCCACGACAGCATGGCCTCACACAGTTACAATTCCATCATCAAGTACACTGCCGACATGAAAATAGTATTACTGATTACCAACAACAACGAGACGGCCTACAGGGAGGAGGTAGGAAATCTGACGACGTGGTGCCAGGTAAACAACCTCTCCCTCAACGTCAGCAAAACAAAGGAGCTGATTGTGGATTTCAGAAGGAACCAGGTTGGGCAAGCCCTCAACCTCATAAACGGGGCCGCCGTGGAGATAGTCAAAAACATAAAGTTCCTCTGTGTACTCATCTCTGATGAGCTGAAATGGTCATACCACACGGACACCATGATGAAGAAGGCACGGCAGTGACTCTTTAACCTCAGGAGGCGGAAGAAATTCTGCTTGTCCCCGACGGCCCTCAGTGTTCTATAGGAGCACAATTGAGAGCATACTGTTGGGCTGCATCACAGCCTGGTACGGCAACTCCACCGCCGCTGATCGCAAGGCTCTAGAGAGGGTGGTACGCTCAGCCGAATGCGCCATCACTGCCTGCCCTCCAGGGGGGTGTAGGTGTCCTGGAGGGCAGGCAGTGATGGTGCATTCGGCTGAAAGTACCACCCTCTCTAGAGCCTTGCGATCAGCGGCGGTGGAGTTGCCGTACCAGGCTGTGATGCAGCCCGACAGTATGCTCTCAATTGTAGAAAAGTAAAAAAGCATGTTGACTCACCTTACTTGTAGAGAAATGCCAATGCCATCCTCCTCTCTTTCATGTTGACAAAACGTTCTATTACTCTGTCATACTGTATACGCTTTTATTTTTTGTTGTCCTAGGCTACCTGGCTAAAATGCTTGTTCGCTAGCCTAACTTCCATTCATTGGCAACGTTAGCTAGTTAACATTAACCTTCTACATCTAGCTACATTTTGAACTTCCATCCTCTCAGGCCAAGGGCACAACAATGTATTAATGGTTGGATCAGAATCGCCGTTATAATCATTGGTCAGTATGGAGAATTAAGTAAACCCGACAAGTCCAAGTCCCTATCTTCATCCAAGGCTAATTTAGGAAAGGGCTAATTTTAGCTAGCTAGCCACCGGAGGACAACAACACAACGAGATGCAACAATTCAAGTTTTTCTGTCAATGACCTAATCCAAGTTGTCTTCCCTTGACACTTTTTTTTGGTGCGCCAGAACCATTCACAGTTGAGCTCGCTCAGTTTAGCTCAATGCCAATTGGCACATTTTTATACTATTTTTGTTAAGGGAGGCCAGATGTTCGCTGGCTTCCCTTGCCTTCAATGCTACGGGCGGCAACAATGTCATACTCGTTTGGATCATAGAACATCAGATAGATTGTCTACACGTAGGGAGACAGAGTGGCTCTGTTTCGCCCGCTCTAATGCTTTCTTCTGTGAGATATATTCAGCCTCTTGCCAATTGTAGGAAAATTATGAAACACAGAGAGATGAAAGATAAACTATTTTTCTTGGTAGATTTTTTCCCTTTGCATCCATGAATACACGCCACTGGTCTCGACTTAAACTTTACAGTAAATTAGATCATGTAGCCTAAAGTGTATTTTCTGGAAAGTGTTTGTTGGGGTCGTGTCCAGGGCTTCTGAAGTTTTGTTATGGTTTTATGGAAATGTCTCGAATGAATAACAAACAAAAAAATACTAATAACAATTCCCACAGTGACTTTACTACACAGACATTTAAGATGAGCTATCAACATCAACAGGCATCCCTCCACCTACAGGAGATGACATTTTGACCTGTATAATATATATTGTGTAGTACATTAATACATGCAATACAACAGAGGTTACAGTGTGGCTGCATTAGGTATTTATGCCAAGTTGCTGTAAATCCCAAGAGATGTAGAATTAATATAATTGCATTTAATGAAACTTGTACATATTATTCTCATTTAATTTAGTAAATAATTGAATCCAATTCCCAGAGGTAGCCTATATCACCACTCTCAATTTCTTTAAGAAATAGAAAGAATTGTCACAAAATTATTAAATTTATCCCACTGTCATTTTATTATCCTCAACGACTGAACCATGAAAAGGCACTGATATGAATCTACTTAATATCGGTATAGAAGATTTAGAATTGATTGACAATACCAAGACCAAAATAATTGCCCTAAAAATAAGCAATTAATGGTGCTCACACACACTGGACTGCAAAGCACGTCGTAGCAGTAATATTAGCTTGTTGAGCTTTCATCAGATTTGATGTCACACTGATGGAAGTTTGAAGTTCTTGAATCTGTCTCAAATTGCACCCTATCCTCATAGTGCACTACTTTTGACCCAGAGCCCTATGGGTCCTGGTCAAAAGTCGTGCACTATATAGGGAATAGGGTGCCATTTGGAACATAGCCCCTGTCTTTTGTCTAGTTGTCTAATCAAATAACCCAATTATGAAATTTAACACATCTCCACCCCGCTGATCCTCAACACTGGGGCCCCACAAGGGTGCGTTCTCAGCCCTCTCCTGTACTCCCTGTTCACCCATGACTGCGTGGCTATGCACGCCTCCAACTCAATCATCAAGTTTGCAGACGACACTACAGTGGTAGGCTTGATTATCAACAACGACGAGACGGCCTACAGGGAGGAGGTGAGGGCCCTCGGAGTGTGGTGTCAGGAAAATAACATCACACTCAATGTCAACAAAACAAAGGAGATGATCATGGACTTCAGGAAACAGCAGAGGGAGCAGCCCCCTTTCCACATCGATGGGACAGTAGTGGAGAAGGTGGAAAGTATTAAGTTCCTCGGCGTACACATCACGGACAAACTGAAATGGACCACCCACACAGACAGCGTGGTGAAGAAGGCGCAGCAGGGCTGAAGAAATTTGGCTTGTCACCAAAAACACTCACAAACTTTTACAGATGCACAATCGAGAGCATCCTGTCGGGCTGTATCACCGCCTGGTACGGCAACTGCTCCGCCCACAACCGCAAGGCTCTCCAGAGGGTAGTGAGGTCTGCACAACGCATCACCGGGGGCAAACTACCTGCCCTCCAGGACACCTACACCACTCGATGTCACAGGAAGGCCAAAAAGATCATCAAGGACAACAACCACCCGAGCCACTGCCTGTTCACCCCGCTATCATCCAAAAGGCGAGGTCAGTACAGGTGCATCAAAGCGGGGACCGAGAAAAACAGCTTCTATCGCAAGGCCATCAGACTGTTAAACAGCCATCACTAACATTGAGTGGCTGCTGCCAACATACTGACTCAACTCTAGCCACTTTAATAATGGAAAAATGTATGTAATACATGTATCAATAGCCACTTTAAACAATGCCACTTTATATAATGTTTACATACCCTACATTACTCATCTCATATGTATATACTGTACTCTACCACCTACTGCATCTTGCCTATGCCGTTCGGCCATCACTCGTTCATATATTTTTATGTACATATTCTTATTCATTCCTTTACACTTGTGTGTATAAGGTAGTTGTTGTGAAATTGTTAGGTTAGATTACTTGTTAGATATCACTGCATGGTCGGAACTAGAAGCACAAGCATTTCGCTACACTCGCATTAACATCTGCTAACCATGTGTATGTGACAAATAAAATTTGATTTGATTTTCAAGTCTGAAATTACAACTTTAGAAGCCTTTTTAAACCTCAAATACATTACAAGCTCGCATTTCCTGCTGCAGGACAATTCTTAGCAATAAAAGAGTGATCAAATTAAGGTCCTACAGATGTCAGATCTTAATATGACCAATTTCGTCGCAGGAGGAAAATAATCCTGCAGCAGGAGGATTTTAACACAGATAGAACAATGAGCCAGATATTTCACTGGATGTACAGTGCATTCGGAAAGTATTCGGACCCCTTAAATTTTTCCACATTTTGTTATGTCACAGCCTTATTCTAAAATTGATAAAATACATTTTCCTCATCAATCTACACACAATACCCCATAATGACAAAGCGAAAACAGGTTTTTAGAATTTTGGGAAAAACAGAAATAGCTTTTTTACATAGAGACACGGAATTGAGCTCAGGTGCATTCTGTTTCCATTGATTGGAGTCCACCTGTGATGAATTAAATTGATTGGACATGATTTGGAAAGTCATAGAGCGGGCCGCCCGGCCAAACTGAGCAATTTGTGGCGAAGGGCCTTGGTCAGGGAGGTGACCAAGAACCAGATGGGCACTCTGACAGAGCTGCAGAGTTCCTCTGTAGAGATGGGAGAACCTTCCAGAAGCAAGAGATGGGAGAACCTTCAAAATATTAAAAAGTCATTCAAATCAAAGATTTTTGTAACTAACTCAAGCTAGACCACAGCCTGTCATTTCAATGGGAAAAAATGACTCATAGTAGGCAGAACAAGCAAGGAGGGGGGCAGAGCTAACCCCGAGCTAGCGAGATGATATTGGCACGTTCTAGCATGTATTTACATATTTCTGTTTGTGCGCGTGTGAAATAACTAAATTCGCCCTTACACTCCTTCTAAACAACACAGTTTTTTAAAACTTTGGCAAAGGGTAAAATCTACAAAACTAAGTCCACTCTGTTCGTAACATATCTTAGTTTTGGGAACAGAAAACTGTATTGAGATCAAATGTTTAATCAATGAGAAAATCAGCCTAAAGTTGGCCAAAATCCATTTAGCAGCATCTTCTCCCACAGCTGGCCACTGGGCTTCCTCTCATCACCATATTTGAGTGGAAACACCAACCGGAAGTCAGACCCCTTGACTTTGTCCAATTTTTTTTTAACATTACAGCTTTTTTTCTGAAATGTATACAATTTTATTATTTCCATCATCAATCTACACACAATATCCCATAATGACAAAGCAAAAACAGTTATTTATCTTTTTGCAAATGTATGAAAATATACCATTTACATAAGTATTCAGACCCTTTAATCAGTATTTTGTTGAAGCACCTCAAGGGTATGAAAAACATCCACACAGCATGATGCTGCCACCACCATGCTTCACTGTAGGGATGGTGCCAGTAAAAGGCACATGACAGCCCGCTTGGATTTTGCCAAAAGGACTCTCAGACCATGATAAACAAGATTCTCTGGTCTGATGAAACCAAGATTGAACTCTTCGGCCTGAATGCCAAGCGTCACGTCTGAAGGAAAACTGGCACCATCCCTACGGTGAAGCATGGTGGTGACAGCATCATGCTGTGGGGATGTTTTTCAGCGGCAGGGACTTAGAGACTAGTCAAGATTGAGGGAAAGATGAATGGAGCAAAGTACAAAGAGATCCTTGATGATAACCTGCTCCAGAGCGCTCAGGATGTCAGACTGAGGTGAGACCTTCCAACAGGACAATGACCCTAAGCATACAGCCAAGACAACGCAGGAGTGGCTTCGGGACAAGTCTATGAATGTCACTGACTGGCCCAGCCAGAGCCCGGACTTGAACCCGATCGAACATCTCTGGAGAGACCTGAAAATAGCTGTGCATTGATGCTTGAGAAGATCTGCAGAGAAGAATGGGAGAAACTCCCCAAATACAGGTGTGCCACGCTTGTAGGGTCATACCCAAGAAGACTTGAGGTGCTTCAACAAACTACTGATTAAAGGGTCTGAATTCATGCTAGAACGTGCCAATATGATCCCGCTAGCTCTGGTTTGGCTCTGCCCCCTCCTCGTTTCATCTGCCCACTATGTCTAATTTATTCCCATTGAAATGACAGGCTGTGGTCTAGCTTGAGTTAGTCACAAAAAATGTTGATTTGAATGTCTATATAATATTTTGAATTGCCACCAGAGGGCACCTGGAAGTGGTGTTTGTAGGTTACAATAACTTAGAATGCAGGTCCACTGGGCGGTCAGTTCAAGTAGCCTATGTAAACTATGTGCAGGTTACAGCGCATCTCCTGTGAAATCTTATATAGATTATAAGAAATGGACAACATTTGTAGAGGGTAGATGTATTTTTCATTTAGATCAATTGTTTTATTATATGTTCAAGGCAATCAATAGGCAAAATAAATTCATGATTATCTCAGCACCTGAGTGGGTCATCGGGTACAGCCACTGAGAACAGCATACATATGCCAGCCAAGGAATGGGTTCAAATCCAGCCTACTACTGTCCTTTGATGCCTTGGAGGAACTAGTAACGTTACTTTTCTAGTTACTCTGTGTGCTGTACTTGTACTGTTACTCAAGTAATTTCTGAAGGAAGTAACTTATTTTTACTCCATTATATTTTACCAAATCACCTCAGTTACAGATTCATGTTATTATATTGTCGCTGTCAGATTTAAACCTCCTAACAAAATGTGGCTATTTTCATTTGTTTTTACATGAATTGATACTATTGGTTCCCCTTTTACATCTGTATGAACTTTTCACAACCCCTTGACCAATGTACTGTATTCAAAATAGCTTGTCATCCAAACTCTTTAAGATAGCGAGCCCTGATCCCAATTACTTGACTGCCCCCGCATGGAGCAAAAGAAATCTGCAAATGTTTTGCCAATTACGAAGCTCATTTGAATTTCCCGATGCATCAGGAAAATTCTCAGAAACAAAAGAGTGATCCGACATCTGTACAGTGGCATAGGGACTGACTGCAAACCCCTACCCCTGAGGTGTAAAGACACAAAGTGCAGGATGGGAGACAGCACTCTCACACTAAGCATAAATGTAAATTGGGTTTTTATTTTCGTAATAAGGCTTGCTTCCCGCTTATGGTTAGAAAGAAGCTTGTTCAGGCCACTTTTCTCTCTGTAATTGATTATGGTGACTTGTTGTATATGCATGCAACCTCCTCCGTCTTACAGAGACTGGACTCTGTTTATCATGCATCCTTGCGCTTTATTACAAATGCCTAGTCACTCACCCACCATTCCACATTGTACCAAATGGTAGGTTGGGCCTCACTTTATATGCACAGAAAGATACATCTGTATGTGTTCATCTACTAAGCCCTGTTGGGTAAACTCCCTCTTTACCTCTGTAGTCTGGTCTCCTTCACCACCAGCAGTTACCATACCCGGTCTGCTAGTTGGTTGCTACTTAAAGTCCACAGGACATTCACAGTATTAGGCAAGACTGCCTTCTCTTCTTGTGCACCAGAGGCATGGAATAGTCTACAATCCATGCTTCATCTAGATATGTTAGTGCCACTGAATTAATTTAAAATATTGATGGGAGACTGTTACAGAGGAGTGTAAAATGCATTTTTTTGGCTGGATCATGTTGTTGTATTGTATTGTTGTATGTTTTAATTATGTAAGGTATTGATTGTTGCTGCCTTCTTGGCCAGGTCTCCCTTGAAAAAGAGACTCTGGGTCTCAATGGGCTTTTCCTGGTAAAATAAAGGTAAAATAAAAATAAGCAGAGTACCACTCAACTATGCATTGTCTTTACATTACATCCTGTGTTGGAAGTTAATAATCTATAGAAAATATAGGCTACCCATCATTCCAACAAGGGTTAGGCAGCTGGGTCAAAGTTCTACACAGACCCGGCAGCAGAACGAATCAGTTGGATGGGCCTTTGATTTCCATAGGGGGGCATGTTTTTTCACGGGACCTTCTATGAATGCACGCGCTTGGGCCTTCCTCTGACACCACCTAGTATATAGGTCCAGGAAGCTTGGCCCCAGTGATTTACTGGGCTGTACGCACTACCCTCTGTAGAGCCTTACGGTAGGATGCCGAGCAGTTGCCATACCAGGAGGTGATGCAACCGGTCAGGATGCTCTCAATAGTGCAGCTGTAGAATCTTTTAAGGATGTGAGGACCCATGCCAAATCTTTTCAGTCTCCTAAGGATGAAAAGGTGTTGTCGTGCCCTCTTCATGTCTGTCTTGGTGTGCTTGGACCATGATAGTTTGTTGTTGATGTGGACACCAAGGAACTTGAAGCTCTCAACCCGCTCCACTACAGCCCCGTCGATGTGAATGGGGGCGTGTTCGGCCCTCCTTTTCCTGTAGTCCACGATCATCTCCATGATCTACATACTGAAACAGAGGGGTTCTGTTTCGCTCGCTCGGATGCTTTAACTGAGATTGATGTGTCTTTCTGTTGGCGCGCGTCTCGGTCAAATAAATGATAAATATTTCAATATTTTATTTGAACGGGCAAGGAAATACGGTAGGGCACCCTGTTTCCTATATACTAAACTACTTTTGATCAGAGCCTTATCGGTCCTGGTAAAAAGTAGTGTACCATATAGGGAATAAAATGCCATTTGGGATGCAGATTAAGGCTTGACCAAGCACACTGTGTGGAGTGGTCTGATGGGCCTGATTAACCCTTAGACTGGACTAAATTGATTGAACTTACAATCAAGGCAATTGAAAACCTCATGAAGTTGAGTGATGATAGTAATAGCAAGCTAATTTACCCGCCTCAATTCTACAGTTTTTATTGTGAGATGCTCACAGGCAGCTTGCTCAATACTGCATTTTGCTCAATACTGCATGTTTGTGCTAATGTGTTGATTTGTTTTCTTGTGTTGGCCTCAATGTCATCAATGGTAACCTATTTTCTATATAGTGCACTACTTTTGAGTAGAGCCCTATGGGCCCTGTGCACTATTTAGGGAATAGGGTGTAATTTGAGATGCATACACTATTGTTCCTGGAATTCAAACAGGATTTCAAAAGCATGTTCTTTAAATTTGAAGACGTATAGAATGTTATTGTTACATTCAACCTGAACCACGTCTCTCGTGTCTGCAGAAAATTTGACCCAGCCTCACAATATGGTCACTGAATAAGGAATGCTTGCTTTCTTCAGTTACTTTGGTTTTATCACCGAAATGTAGAATTTTAACACAGAATAAATATCTTACAGGCAAGTTTTGTTTCTTTGTGTTAATAGATACAATTCTGTTTTCCCCATTGTCATTAGCATTGCGTGGTGTATATGATAAAAGTGTGTTAATCATTTGAAACACACTTTTTTATATTCTATCTTTTGTATTTCACACAATGATTCAGTATCAACATAAGTCACCAGGTGCTTTTGATGTTGGCAATGGTATGTGATCAAAGCCAAGTGTAGAGGCTGTTTTATAGTAAGGTGGACGGTGAGAGGCGATGAGAGGCGGTGGGGGGAGTGAATTGTGTCAGGGCAGGCTATCCCCTTGAGTCATGCAGTTACCCATGATGCCTTCCTCAGTTATGATACCCCGATGAGCTCATTTATGGTGAGCTCACCATCTCTGTCTCTTCTCTTTACACTTTCAAGTCCAAGACACTTTAAAAGGGGCAATCTGTGATTGGTACAGTATATCCATTTTAGGACTTTTAAATGAATGATATATAGCAATTGCACTTGAAGAATATAACTTATAAATGCATCATGAGCTCAGTTCAACTATCATAGCCCATCAGAGCCTCAAACCTTATCTTAAAAATACAGTGCATTCGGAAAGTATTCAGACCCCTTGACTTTTTCCACATTTTGTTACTATAACCTTATTCTAAAATTGATTAAATAATTTTTTCCCCTCATCAAGCTACCCCATAAAAAAACAGAAACACCTTATTTACATAATTATTCAGACCCTTTGCTATGAGAATCGAAATGGAGCTCAGGTGCATCCTGTTTCCTTTGATCATCCTTGAGATGTTTCTACAACTTGATTGGAGTCCACCTGTGGTAAATTCAATTGATTGGACATGATTTGAAAAGGCACACACCTGTCTATATAAGGTCCCACAGTTGGCAGTGCATGTTAGAGCAAAAAACAAGCCATGAGGTCGAAGGAATTGACCGTAGAGCTCTGAGACAGGATTGTGTAGAGGCACAGATCTGGGGACGGGTAACAAAAAATGTATGCAGCATTGAAGGTCCCCAAGAACACAGTGGCCTCCATCATTCTTAAATGGAAGAAGTTTGGAACCACCAAGACTCTTCCTAGAGCTGGCAAACTGAGCAATCTGGGGAGAAGGGCCTTGGTCAGGGAGGTGACCAAGAAGCTGATGGTCACTCTGATAGAGCTCATCTGTGGAGATGGGAGAATCTTCCAGAAGGACAACCATCTCTGCAGCACTCCACCAATCAGACCTTTATGGTAGAGTGTTCAGACGGAATCCACTCCTCAGTAAAAGGCATTCAGGCCCACTTGGAGTTTGCCAAAAGGCACCTAAAGGATTCTGTCTATGAGAAACAAGATTCTCTTGTCTGATGAAACCAAGATTAAACTATTTGGCCTGAATGCCAAGCGTCACGTCCGGAGGAAACCTGGCACCATCCCTACGGTGAATTATGGTGGTGGCAGCATCATGCTGTGGGGATGTTTTTCAGCAGCATGGACTGGGAGACTAGTCAGGATTGAGGGAAAGATGAACGGTGCAAAGTACATAGAGTTCCTTGATGAAAAGGACAATAACCCTTAACACACAGCCAAGACAACGCAGGAATGGCTTCGGGACAAGTCTCTGTTCTTGATCGGCCCAGCGAGAAGCCCGGACTTGAACCTGATCGGAAAATCTCTGGAGAGGCTTGAAAATAGCTGTGCATTGACGCTCCCCATCCAACCTGACACAGCTTGAGAAGATCTGCAGAGAAGAATAGGAGAAACTCCCCAAATACAGGTGTGCCAAGCTTGTAGCGTCATACCAAAAAAGACCCGTGGCTGTAATCGCTGCCAAAGGTGCTTCAACAAATTACTGAGTAAAGGGTCTGAATGCTTTCCAAATGCACTGTAGATTTAAAAAATATAATTTTGATCTCAGGGATAGTCTATGAATTTGACAGTAGTTACATTTCTCCAGCCCCAATCCCCCCAAAAAGTGGCGGGGTTACTGCTCTGTTGTTGTTTGAATCTTAGATTGCCCCTTTAATCCTGCTGTATGAAGCCCTTTAGCACACATCTCTGTGGTGAGTAGCGCTACAGTTGCAATAGCATTCCTGCGATGCCAGACACTTCTCTGCTTAATTAAAGGCATACATTTCTCTCTCACTTTTCTACACGAACAACGAACAGTTCATTCTCCACAGCGATGCTGGCTGCTTCCATAAAAACACAGTAGTGATAAAATGAGTCACTGAACTGTCTCATTACGCATACCTGATTCCAATTCCCCTTATTAGTAATTCTATATATGTGCTCTCTGTTCACCATTGTCTTGTCTGTTATTCTTCCCATGTTCGTTGGTCTTGTGAGTACCTGTGCTTTGTTGTTTCGGCTTTCGTGTGCGTGTATTGTGTACTCGTTATTATGGGTCTCGTCCCGTGTATTGTTGTGCACTTGTTATTACGGGTCTCGTCCCCTGTATTTATTAGAGTTTTAACCTCAGTCTTTTGTTTGGGTTACATCCCTGTGTTTTTGTATACGTGTTTGTTTTGGGCTTCGCCCCGTGCCTTTCATGGCATGTTGTATTTTGGGTGGAGATTAAAACCCCCTATCACGTATTCCTGCGCCTGTCTCCAATCATTTATACAATGTGACAGGCTCTGTGCTTCGCTTTGCTGGCGTTCCTCAAGGAACCATGTCCTTGGAGTGTCAACATTTACATATTGCTTTGATGAAAGAACACATTTATTGGGGATTTTTATTTGCGTTTAGTAGAAAAAATTATAATAATCAAAAGGCAGACAGAATGCTTTTTTTGTTTCCAGGTCGCATTGAATACCCGGGTTAATACAACAACAAAAAATATATTATTTTTTCTTCAGAAATAAAAGTTGTTGAGGAATTTCTGATTGTGATAAGGAACTATTGTAGTCCTTGTTATATGTAGCAATAGACTGACTGGCTTTTCACAATTCTTGGGACGCTGTCAAAAACAGTACGTCAAATCCACTAGTGTCTTATGTCTTGCATTGATAGATTTGTCTCAAATTGGTCAACATTTAGGCTTAGTTTGGGTGATTAACTAATGACTAGTCAGTCCCTAATAGCTTGTGTGTGCCTGAGTCTAATTGGATGAACATTCAAGGCTAATTAACTACCAATTAACAGGTAATGAATTAGATACATATTCATGAAGCCATGGTCAATTAGCTTGTAATAAATATTTAGTAAGACGTTAGACGTCCCATATCCTAAAGTATTATTAACTGTTCACTGTTGGTTGTCTGTTGGGGATTCACTTCATTTATTTCCACAATATAAAGCTGACAAGTATGCATCCCAAATGGCACCCTATTCCCTATATAGGGCATTACTTTTGACCAGGGTTTTTGACCAGTTCCCTATTGGCCCTGGTCAAAAGGAGCACACTATATAGGGAATAGGGTGCCATTGTGGATGCAACCCAATTGATAGGCCTTTCTGTGTGATTCCCCTGTAAATGCCAGCAGTCTTATTTGTCCTGACAGATCTATAACCCAGCTGCTTTATGAAAGATTGACTGTGTTAGTCGGTAGCAGCTGGAACTCAGAGAACATTTGAATGGAGCAGCTATGGCTGAGAAGACATCGATTTGGATCACAGACAGACAGGCTTACGTTATTGGAAGACACTCCAGTAGTCAAATCACAGCAACATACTTTATATGAGGTGACATACTGTAGAGCAATAGGCTGTGATGCTGTATCTAGTAGACTAAAGTAGCTACCTGCAAAACCTACAGTAGATGACAACAATTCTAAGACAACTTTGATTTATAGTTTCTGAAATAATTATTCATTCACAGCGACTCACTATTTAAATATCCCTTGTAATCTTTTTGGTGTTTTGAAAATGTATTTGTCAACCTTTTATTGTGCTCCAGTTTAAGCAGGACTTTTATTTGTGTATCTCTATATACAGCTAGCCTGCGTTTTGAGTCCCATAGCTGTTGTTGGCTTTACAGGGTTTCTATGGCAACAACGGGATGCACTCATGCTGGATTCCACCCAGCTGAGACCCTACTGTGTAGAACCTCAGGGGAATGGTGGGAGGGAAGGAGGGAGGAATGTAGGGTGGAAGAGAACACGGAAGACATGCAGAGGATTCTGTGTATTAATTATGTTAAGGCCTTGCAACGTTCAATAACTTCACTCTAAGGTATTGACAAATAACAGACTCTGTGTTTAACTGAAATTAAACAGAACAGAAAACCATGGGAGCATACATACTGTAGGAAACACAGTTTTTCCAGCACAAATGTATATAATAGTAATACAATAAAATAATGAATGCTATAAATAATACATTAAAAGGTGAAAAATATTCCAGAAAATATTTATACAATACAGGTGTAAGATTTTAATTTGATAACACTTTTGTTGCTAAGAATTTTCCTGCCCTGCAGGAAATGCAGATGAGCTTCATGATTCACATGAATTCATTGAAAATCTGCACTAAAACACACGTTTATATTAACAGTGTTGCACTTTTCATGTAGCCTAATTTTGGCAAGCTATTAGCCTAACCACCGATCAAGCAGGATTATTTTTCTGTCACATTAATGGTCAAATTAAGATCCTACATCTGTACCTAATGCTCAAGATGAATCTAACAGGTATCTAAATTGAAATGCTCAGATAATGCTTTAAACTTGGGCATAGAAATAGGCCTACAGTATATCAAGCGTCGTTATAGCTAGACAGTCAGTTTACAGGCATGGCACATGAATCAGGCCAGTTGCCCTTTCTGTTTCTGTCTCATAAACGTGAAGGTCAACACAAACAGCCAATATAGACATAAATGGGTCATATATTGTAACAAGGCCGAGGGGTCCAAGTAAATATGACCACAAGGTTCAGGATGAATTCCCAAAGGATCCACTCTCACAGCCTCCTTTATTGGACACTTTTATGACAACGGTAGGCTTGGTCAATGGCAGGTGTGGATTGCCCTTAATAGTTAATGGTAAGCTGCTGGTATGGAAATAAAATAGTATAGAATAGCCTTCGGCTCGCATGACATTTATAGTAGAGCAAGCCAGCCATGGACGTATGGTGCGAATGGCCTTAACCAGGACGGACATTGCACTGTGCATTCCCAGCCCCCATCCAATCCTGCCCGGCCAGCAGCCCCAGGGAGAGACAAAGATAATAATTGGCTCCAGTTTATCGTTGACTGCATTGTATATCCCACATTTGATCTATTAATTGACCCCAAACAGCACCAGCACAAAGGGGGTCATTCTCAAAAAGGCAGTGATCTCTTCCATGAAACATCCCTCTGGAGTTAGGTCCTAGCAACAGCTTAATCAAGTGTGTGTGTGTGCGTCAGTGTGTGGTGGGGGGGTTAGTCGCTTTCTAATGCTTTCATTCATCGCCATGGATGATATCATCTAGATCTGGAGAGGCAGTGTGAGGCTGTTTCTTTATTCTTCACATTTTAAAGGGATAGTTTGGGATTTTGGCAATGAGGCCCTTAATCTACTTCCCTAGAGTCAGTTTAACTCGCAGATACCATTTTTTTGTTAGGCCTAGCTGCGTTCCGTTTGAAGGAAGTTGCTAACTGGCGTTAGCGCATTGACTAGAAGTCTATGGGAACAACTAGCGTGTTTCCAGTCATTGCACTAATGCTAGTAAGCATTGGCACGCGCAAAATTACCTCTAACTTCCTTCATACTGGACGCAGATACATATAAATGGTATCCACAAGTTCATCTGACTCTAGATAAAAGGCCTCATTGGCCCCAAAATCCCAAACTATCCCTTTAAATCTAGTCTTGATTGGAGGGATAGATGCTTAGGAGAGAGAGAGACATGGAGAGATAGAATGAAAGAGAGAGAGAACGAGTTCCTTTCTTGCCTAGGGACCCCCACCCAGGCAAACCGGCGACCCACCTGTCTTGTCATCAGGTGAATGATAATGACAAGGAGAAATAATCAACATTTTTAAATGAATGGATATTAGCTGGAAATTGAACTCCATTTCTCCATTTGTTAAGGACCGATTCAGACTTTGGAAATGTATGTCTTTCTTATGCACACCTTTTCCACGCACTTCTACTACACTGTTGGAGCTAGGAACACAAGAATTTCGCTACACCCGCAATAACATCTGTTAAATATGTGTATGTGACCAATAAAATTTGATTTGATTTAGTTGGAATTCAGACTTCTGCAGGTGCGTAGGGGCTTTGCAGGTGTGGTTCCCTTGCGCGCACTGCAAAAATTTAATTCATGAGAAAAGTGTACAATAGGGGTTGAACAGTAGTCCTTTAAATCTACCCTAATAATCCTCACTAATCAGAGAACTGTGGTGACAAAGGTTCAGTTGCTGTGAACCATGCCCCAAGCTCCAGGTTTTAACTGCTACATATGTTCTGTGCTCCAGAACGATTCAAATAGGCTACATGTCCCAAATGATTGTGCAATGAAGGGAATAGTGTACTGTTTGGGATGTAGACCTCTTGTTTACAACAATGCTGCTTTTGTTTTCTCCTCCTGTCGCTATCTGTGGGGGAGGACGACGCATGGGGGTAATCCTTCAACCTTGACCCAACCTTGTCTTAATCATAAAATCAGCTCCACAAAGGAAGAGATGTGAATATAAAGCAGCATTATTTAGGAGTACTGTCTGTAGTGCAGTGCAGTGTGTGGGGTATTGAAGGTTAGCAAACTCAGAGGTTGTTGAGTATGTGCTACTTTTTTCAGAAATTACTTTTGCAACAGCTGCACATTTTTTCACTTGGTCTCCCATTTTCTTTATTCTGACATAAAGTGTATTTTGGGGTTACTTTTTCTTGCTCTGCTGTCCTTAATATAGCAAAAAACAACACTACATTCAACCAGTTTTTATCATAATACATTTGGAAAGTGTACAGCTTCTGAATGCAAACACACCCTTGGTTCTGACTGTTGGACGTGAACGTTCTGTGATGATGACATATTAGGCTACATGACAGAACCACAGTACTCAGTCATTAGGACAGAGTAGGGTAAGTTGAACCAAAGGGGTAAGTTGAAGTACGCTTGTTTCTAGGAAACCATACACAAAATGTATAATTTGTCCAAATAACTAGGAAAATAACATAATTTCATGGAATCTGTGAAGGAAGAAATCACATAGAAATAGTGGTAGCAAGTTAGGTAAAAAAAACAAAAAACGTTTCACCAAGTCAAGTTCATTTATTGTGTTTATTTATTGAGCTTTCATGATGCTTGTATCTCAACCAAATTAAATAGTTTTAAGATTGTTCTATACATCAGTTGGAGTCTCCATAAACTTCAATATGAGGTCCTAAACCAAGCATGAAAGTGCATCCTTGTAGCTGTGTGGGCTAATATAGTCAAAATGTTTGCCTTGGGGTAAGTTGAGACAATGGTTTAGCCAATGTGGCAAGTTAAGCAAATTTAAGTGTTTTCTTTCCAGGTGTAATGCAAGGCATTATCGCTGTGATATGAGGTAACAACAGGTATGAGGTAACAACATGTTTAAAGTGTTTAAAAAAGCACAAAGTGTTTGTTAGGCGTAAAGCCTGTGTTCATAGTTGCTTAATAAAATTATTAAAAGACAAAAAATAAATAAAGATACACATTGTTTAAAAAAAGTAGTGGTGGTCTCCCGAATGGCGTAGCGGTCTAAGGCACTGCATCACAGTGTTGAGGAGCCAGTACAGCCTCTGGTTCGATCCCAGGCTGTTACAGCCGGCCGTGACCGGGAGTCCCATGGGACGGCACACAATTGGCCCGGGTTTGGCCGGGGGGATTTCTTTGTCGCATCGTGCTCTAACGACTCCTTGTGGTGGACCGGGTGCCTGCAGACTGACATTGGTTGTCAGTTGGACGATGTTTCCTCCGACACATTGGTGAGGCTGGCTTCCGGGTTAAGCAAGCAGTGTGTCAAGAAGCAGTACGACTTGGCAGGTCATGTTTCGGAGGACACTCTCGACCTTTGCCTCTCCCAAGTCCGTTGAGGGGTCGCAGCGATGAGACAAGATTGTAACTACCAATTGGATATCACTGAAAAAGTGGGTAAAATATATATATTTTGTAAAAGGTAGTGGTAATATATAATTCAGTACAGAAATTTGTAAGCGGAGCAACTTACCCCATACCATACCCGGGGTAAGTTGTGCCACGTGACAAGCTATGTTTTGAAATTCTGATTATATGTAGATATCTTTGTTAGAAAAAATACTATATCTCCCTTGACAGAGTGATGCTGAATGTTAAAAAAAATCTCAATTTACCAGAATCTACCCTAAAGAACATTTCACAGGCAGTTGGGAAATCATCATTTAGAGATGACCCTAGCTCCATGTCCTCTGTGATCTGTGATCCTTTTGACTGTGATCTCTTTGGTACTTACAGTACCATGTGCATTGTTGATGACCATGCCCTCTTCTTTTTCCTGTTGATATTAGTTTTGTTGTGTTGAATTATCCTCTTCCGCTTTAGTTTAGACAGAAAGCAGAAGACACAAACATTTATGTCATATTTAGAAATCTGTAGGCTCAGACACCAGCTGGTTGAACTCTTCTCCAAAGTATACACTGGAAGAGAGTAGAGAACATTATTTGATGTTATTAGCTAGAGAAAGCTAAAGTCCTTTTTCATTGTCTCAAATCTAGACTGGCTCCAAATCAAATATTTGATTACTAAGCGGACCACAATAAGCACACCTTGCAAGGGTCTGGAGGAAAGTCCCACAGGAGAGTCTTTATATGAAAACACAAACATTGGCAAAATCCTCTTTGTGTGTGTATTATTACTCTCATAAATGGCTCATGTTGCAGCTAAATGTCAGATTTGACCAGTCTGGGGATAAGCATGATTTGAATAATGTTTTGTGTCAGCTGCTGGCCCAATAATTTACCAACACAAGTCCATTCCCCTCAGGGGAGGAAAGTGCTGTAATTTACTAACAACCCCCCCCCCCCCCCCTTCCCCTCCCTTGTGCAATATTCAACTGAGAGGGAAGGAGACCAATTTACTGCATTTCACAAGCTGTCATTTGAAGCTTAATATCAAAACCCAGGCACTCACTTCTGTTTTTATGCTTGACAGTAATGTCTTTGTTCACAATTGAGTATTTTTGATAAATCATATGGGATTTAGTCACCTTTATTGGATCAAAATAAGCAAATACGGTGATTTGAGGAGTACGATCACAAAAATATATAGGAAGTAAAACAGTTCCAAGAAATATATATATATTATATATATTTCAGAAATGTTCATAACCATAAAACCTTCTAAATCTGTAATACACCATGGAAAATGTACAGATAACCCACTATAGTATTCACATGCATGTGTAAAATGGAAATTGACCTGAAAACACACCATGTGATGTGGGTGAAAAGTGTTACAGTAAACTATGACATAGAAAATAAATGGAGCAGCAAGAGCTGCTCTGGCATTGCGGTTATATAATTAGTGTGTCAAGCTCAGGGCCTAGGGGACTAAAATAGTGCTGTCGCTTCGCTTAGAGTGGTAGAAGCTTACTATAACATGGGGTTAACAGTGTCAGTCAGGCCTGGGAGAAATTTCTCGAATCAGACGCAGCTTATAGACCCAAAATCCCTGACAACACAAAGCCATAATGGTGCTGATCACTTAGTAAGGAGACGTCGTTCACAGATCAAGGTTATTTTACAGCTACAGTATGTTCCCTTGTAATCACATTTTGAATGAACAGGCCACTATGGCCTACTGCGTTTGGATCAGACCCTTACCTCAAAAAATTGAATTGAGATAAATTTTTTCCTGCTACTGACACTGTTCAAAAACACTGTCAATCAAAAACTAAAGGGAAGCACTGTCAGAGGGAAGCACCGCCACTATGGAATCATCAGGCAAAACAAATTATACCTCTCAGGTATTCATTCAAAGAAATACAAAATTGAATCTTGTCTTTATCCATTTGATGTTCTGTCAGGGTATCCTCCTATACATTCATAAAATATTTGTATAATTCTCGTCTTAATGGATATCTTTACAACCAAATCTCTATTTGTGATGTAAATTGCATGTTATAGAAGGGTCCAGACACCTTTTTTTGTGATTTCACGTTTTCACTTCCTTATCCTGATTCTGTAGTATGGGGGCTCTGAAAAAACATGAACAAAGCCTCCAAAACACCCAAATACATAATTTTAGAAACTGCAAATCTCTCAGTATAGTGATGCAGTTCTCTAGATGTTGTACACATTAAATTGTGTCATTCCACAACGTTATATTCCATTTTGTTTTGCGACTCGAATGATACCTCTCCGCCCAGTTTGCAGGTTACTGCCAAGATAAAGAAAACACTTGAGGGATAGCAGAGCAGAAGAGAGAGCCCAACTAAACAAAAAATCTGTCTCCCTCAAGCAGGTGGCGTGTTTTGGTTGTTTCACCCACCAAGCAAGGAGCTTTTGTATGGAGATCATTGAGAGACTCGATTTTGGTCAACAACAAAAATTAAAGGCTTATTTGCTATGTGAGGTTTATTTGATCAAATTGTTTTTTAATGCTTAAGTTGATACAAATGTACTGATATAAGTAGGACACATGACATGCCGTCAACTTTGATAAAAAACACGGAGTTGTCTCGAGATGGCTATGGTTATACATGGCATGAGGCTAGTAGCATAGCATCTCTTCCATTGAATACAGGCGATTGACGTCAACAACCCTCATCGAATAGTAAAAAAAGGATTACAATCATGAGATGTATCCACCAAACCAGAGAAAGGATAGGCGGTAGCTAGACAGCCCGCCCTGTTGCTTTGTGGACAACGACTCCCATTGTTAGGGTGGAGAGACATGTGTCTTGTCAGTATATCCATAATCTTTGGGGAGTATATTAAAGTATTATTAAAGTATATTAAAAGCATACGGTGCTTCCACAGAGGAAATTCCAAACACTTGACAGAATCTTCCATGCCAAGGCGCATTGAAGCTGTTCTGGCGGCTTGTGGTGGCCCAACGCCCTATTAAGACACTATATGTTGGGTCTCCCGAGAGGCGCATCGGTCTAATGCACTGCATCGCAGTGCTGAAGGTGTTACTACAGACCCGGATTCATTCCCGGGCTGTGCCACAACCGGCCGTGGCTGGGAGTTCCATCGGACGGCGCACAATTGGCCCAGCGTCGTCCGGGTTAGGGGTGGGTTTGACCGGGGTATCTTTACTTGGCTCATCGCGCTCTAGCGGCTCCTTGTGGCGGGCCGGGTGTCTGCAGGCTAACTTAGGTCGCCAGTCGAATGGTGTTTCCTCCGAAACATTGGTGCGGCTGGCTTCCCGGGTTAAGCTGGCGGGTGTTAAGGAGCGTGGTTAGGCGGGTCATGTTTAGGAGGACTCATGACTCCACCTTCGCCTCTCCCGAGCCCTTTGGGGAGTTGCAGCGATGAGACAAGATCGAAATTGGGGAGAAAAAGGGGGAGAAAATGCACACACCAAAAAAAACTATATGTTGGTGTTTCCTTTGTTTTGGCAGTTACCTGTAGCAGCAGACGGGACGAGCCAAGCAAAAGGGAATATAACATTGCGTATAAAGTTTGGAATGACACAACTTCATGTGTATAACATCTAGCAGCACTATACTGAGAGCTTTGACATTTCTAAAAGGACGTTTTTAGTTGTTTTTGGAGATGTTTTTTCAGGGCCCCCATAATACACAATGAGGATGAGGAAGTGATTTTCTGTTTGGGAAAAGTTTCTCGAAAAGTTATAAAATCACAAAAAAGGTGTCTGGACCCTTCTATAACATTTACATCAAAAATAGACATTTGGTTGTAAAACAGAAAAGTCAATCAAATGTCATTGTTTAGTACTGTGCACTCCCCTCCTTACAGTCTGCATTTTACTCTACTATGTACCATGGTTACTAATGTTAAAATTAGAATATTGCACTGTACATACCCTGTGACGTAATAGGGGTTTGCCCTTTCAGACCTCAATGAGATATGCACATACTGTTAGGCTGATTCCATGTACATACACGTTAAGTACCTACAGAGGTGTAAATCTCATAAACTGCCAAGCACTGAGACCTCCATCATAGTGCACTTGTCAGATAATTAATTTTGCTGCTCATTTGATTTAGTTCGCAACAATAGACTTGTATAGCTTACCTGTATATAGGCTATAAATGTGCTTCACACACCTCATGCATGGTAGCCTTTTGAAAAGCCTGTTCAAATAACAGTATGTTTAAATAGTAGGCCAATGTTTTGTATTCTGGGGCCTCTGCATTCTTTCCTTTTCCTCCTTCATTGTGAGTGTCAGAAGGCCACGCCAGATGATGAATGAGTATGTGAAAAAAAAGAATAACATGGGTGTGTATCACACAACTTTTTCTCTCAATTACTTATGTTGGCTGGTAGCCAAAGTGCACATTTAGCCAGTTACGTAAAATACAGATAAGTTGGTATATGTTAGATAGAGCCAGGGAGCTGCATATTATTGACACTTATAAGTGATAGCATCGTCATCATATACCTACTAAAGATGTCTTACAGTCCAGACAATGTGCCTTGTAGGAATCTGACAGCGAGTGGGTAATCCACCTCTACCATCTGTTCTATTGGCCAACGTGTAATAACTGGATAATAAACTGGATGAGCTCCTTTCCAGACTATCCTACCAACGGAACATTAAAAACTGTAATATCTTATGTTTCACCGAGTCATGGCTGAACGACTATATGGATAACATACAGCTGTCTGGGTTTTTAGTGCATTGGCAAGATAAAACAGCTGTCTCTGGTAACATAAGGGGTGGCGGTCTGGGTCTATTTGTGAATAACAGCTGGTGCACAAATCTAATATTAAGGAAGTCTCTGGGTTTTGCTCGCCTGAGGTAGAGTAGCGTAGCACCCCTTGTTATCGGCATATTCAACAGCGTTTAAGAAATATATTACCTTGAACAGTGATATCTTGTGATCAAGCCATCAATGTTTTGTGATTATTGGCATCGTAAAAATGTTAGCTAACGGGTTAGCAATTAGCATGTTTGACATTTCAGAGGAAAAACTACTACTATCAGCTTTTTGATAAGTTAAAAAAAGAGACACCAACCTCGTATCCAAAGTGTTTACTAGACAGTTGACTAGTTGGCAAGCCTTCCAGTAAAAAAAAAAGACTTACCTGAAGTACGTAAAAAGTTGGATATTAAATTATATGTGGTCTGTCACGCAGTCGAATTTTACAATATAATGCATGTCCCACAAAATGTGTATGTGTTACTTTTTTGAAAACTCTCAAAACCTAACTTAACTTACATAAATTGCAATGAAAATTGGTGGTCAGCTAGCAGAAGGGTGTCTTTACTCGCAAAACGTACCGTTATTTTCCAGTCCATTTAAATGTTGAGTTTGAGGTGATTTAATCGTCATCGAGTGGAGGGGATTTCCGATGTCGGGGGAAAATTAGTTATCTCATGATAAGCTGTAGACCATACTATTAACCAAGAGAGTTTTCATCTATATTTTTTGTAGCTGTCTATTTACCACCATAAACCAATGCTGGCACTAAGACCACATTCAACTAGCTGTATAAGGCCATAAACAAACAAGAATATGCTCATCCAGAGGCGGCACTCCTAGTGGCCGGGGACTTTAATCTGTTTCCCTGCATGCAATTTCAACCAGCATGTTACATGTGCAACCAGAGGGAAAACAACTCTAGACCACCTGTACTATACACACAGAGACACGTACAAAGCTCTCCCTCGCCCTCCATTTGGCAAATCTGAACACAACTATATCATCCTGATTCCTGCTTCCAAGCAAAAACTAAAGCAGGAAGAACCAGTGACTCGCTCAATACGGAAGTGGTCAGATGACGCGGACGCTAAGCTACAGAACTGTTTTGCTCGCACAGACTGGAATATGTTCCGGGATTCTTCCGTCGGCATTGAGGAGTACGCCACATCAGTCACAGGCTTCATCGATAAGTGCATCGATGACGTCGTCCCAACAGTGACCGTATGTACATACCCCAACCAGAAGCCATGGATTACAGGCAACATCCGCACTGAGATAAAGGGTAGAGCTGCCGCTTTCAAGGAGCAGGACTCTAACCCGGACGCTTATAGGAAATCCCGCTCCACCCTCCGACGAACCATCAAACAGGCAAAGCGTCAACACAGATTGAATCCTACTACAACAACTCTGACACTCATAGGATGTGGCAGGGCTTGCAAACTATTATGGACTACAAAGGGAAGCACAGCCGCGAGCCTACCAGATGAGCTAAATGACTTCTATGCTTGCTTCGAGTCAAGCAACACTGAAGCATGGATGAGAGCACCAGCTGTTCCGGACAACTGCGGGATCACGCTCTCCGTAGCCAATGTGAGTAAGACCTTCAAACAGGTCAACATTCACAAAGCTGCAGGGCCAGACAGATTACCAGGACGTGTACTCCGAGCATGCGCTGACCAACTAGCAAATGTCTTCACTGACATTTTCAACCTCTCCCTGACCGAATCTGTAATACCAACATGTTTCAAGCAGACCACCATAGTCCCTGTGCCCAAGAACACAAGGTAACCTGCCCAAATGACTACCGATCTGTAGCACTCACGTCTGTAACAATGAAGTGCTTTGAAAGGCTGGTAATGACTCACATCAACACCATTTTCCCAGAAACCCTAGAACCACTTCAATTTACATACCGCCCCAACAGATCCACAGACGACGCAATCTCAATTGCACTCCACACTGCCCTTTCCCACCTAGACAAAAGGAACACCTATGTGAGAATGCTATTCATTGACTACAGCTCAGCGTTCAACACCATAGTGCCCTTAAAGCTCATCACTAAGCTAAGGACCCTGGGACTAAACACCTCCCTCTGCAACTGGATTCTGGACTTCCTGACGGGCCGCCCCCAGGTGGTGAGGGTAGAAAACAAAACATTTGCCAAGCTGATCCTCAACACGGGGGCCCCTCAGGCGTGCATGCTCAGTCCCCTCCTGTACTCCCTGTCCACCCAGGACTGCATGACCAAGCACGACTCTAACACCATCATTACGTTTGCCGACAACACAACAGTAGTAGGCCTGATCACCCACAACTATGAGACAGCCTTTAGGGAGGAGATCAGAGAACTGGCAGTGTGGTGCCAGAATAACAACCTTTCCCTCAATGTGATCAAGACAAGGGAGATGTACGTGGACTACAGGAAAAGGAGGGCCGAGCACGCCCCCATTCTCATCGACGGGGCTGTAGTGTAGCAGGTTGAGAGCTTCAAGTTCCTTGGTGTCCACATCACCAACAAACTATCATGGTCCAAACACACCAAGACAGTTGTGAAGAGGGCACGACAATGCTTATTCCTCCTCAGGAGACTGACAATATTTGGCATGGGTCCTCAGATCCTCAAAAAGTTATACAGCTGCATCAGCGAGAGCATTCTGACTGGTTGCATCACTGCCAGGTATGGCAAATGCCCGGCCTCCGACCACAAGGCACTACAGAGGTTTTGCGTGCGGCCCAGTACATCACTGGGGCCAAGCTTCCTGCCATCCAGGACCTCTATACCAGGCGGTGTCAGAGGAAGGCCCTATTTTTACGCTGCTGCAGCTCTCTGTTTATTACCTATGCATAATCACTTTACTTCTACCTACATGTACATATTACCTCAATTAACCTGTACCCCCACACATTGACTCTGTACCGGTACCCCCTATATATAGCATCGTTACTGTTATTTTATTGTTGCTTTTTAATTGTCTTCCTTTTTCTTTATTTTTTGCTTCAGTTATTTTAGTAAATACATTCTTAACACTTATTTTTCTTAAAACTGCATTGTTGGTTAAGGGCTTGTAAGTAGGCATTTCACACTAAGGTATATATGTGACAAGTACAAATATTTGATGTGATAGAGTAGGTTGTTATTTCAGGGTGGAGTCTGGAACTTCGTCCCAAACGGCACCCTATTCCCTATGGACTATCAAGGGAATAGGGTGCCATTTGGAGTGCAACCTGGGGCATATACCAAAAGAAATAAATAACATTCTTGATCTCCTTGCATGCATAGACTGGTTTGACACAGGTCGTTAGCCTAAAAATTTTGAAAACAACCTTTAATAACTCTGCAGTTGAGCCTAGTGAGCCAAATTAAATATATATATATTTTTTTACAAGCGTTCACTTCTCAGCATGGTTTTCCTTTCAACAGTTACGTGTATAGCTGAGCTTATTAGAGCTGAGTTTAGTATAGCTGAGCTTATTAGAGCTGAGTTTAGTATAGCTGAGCTTAGTATGTTGATACTGTCTGAATGAACCCCCCAGAATGGCCATATATCGTAACTTATGGAGCCTTATTGGAATTCCTTACAAGAGAGTAATATAGATGAAAAGGGATGTATTTCTCAATAGGAGTTCCTTCTCTGAGTCTGATAAGTTCTCTGTGAGCGAGATCTAGAAGCCAATGACTATAAATCATTGTTATACTCAGGAGCATGGTGAAAGAAATGTAGCCCTCGTCAGTATTATACAATACTATGAGGGTAAACACGGCCAGATAGAAAGGATCGTTTGTCTAGCTGGCCTGTATTCATGAATTAGAGATCATACAGAACTAAAATAATAGGCATTGGTAGAAATACCAAACCTTTATTCTGTTTTAAGTTGGTAGTCATCATACACACTATGAAACCATGAAACATGTTATGGTATAGGCTCAGATATTTTCCAGGTCAGATCACTTGGTCAGGAAAAGCTCATTGCCCTAGTTAGGATCTAGGATATTCCAGTTCTGTGAGGACTAAACTGGACTCTGAGAATGGACATGGTGGTCAAAGTGAATCAAAGTGAATCAAATGAATTGGAATGAACAGATGTGTGGATACTCTCAAAAATGTTGGGTCAATAGTAACCCAGCACTGGATCACTATAGTACATACCTAACCCTGGGTTATTTTGACCCAGCACTGTTGGGTTACATGAATGACCTAACACTTTGGGTTACTTGATTTACACAAAAATGTGGTTATTTTGACGCAGCAGTGGGTTGCTTTTCACTCTTTTGCTGGGTTATTGTTATTCATGTATTTTTGACCCATCAGTGGGTTATTTCTTACTTTATCGCTGGGTAATTTTTTTGAACCTTCTCTCTATGACAGAATCTGTTAATTTTCTAAAGGTACAAATATTTGAACAATAACAATCAATGTTACAACGTTACTACACAGTCTATGAAATTATTAAAATGACATGGCCAATCATGAGAAATTGTAGATAAAATACAAAATGAAGTCATGCAAAAGATAAACAACAAATAAGGAACACACAAATAAACCAACTCTTTAGAAGCAGAATCCATGATTGTACAATCACAGCAGACCTACCAAATAGAGCTGGGGAATGGGGCTGAAGAAAAGTAAAAACTTTACCATCTACTCCCCCAACCCCTGCCAGGTATCAATTTTCAAGATGAATTCATGTAAAACAACGACAACGAAACATGTTTTCTGCTCCAGACCCTGCCCATTCACAATGTTGAATGTCAGGGAGTATAGGCGATTGTCCCCGAGAGTCAGAAGAAAGGGATGGGGTCTCTTGTTCTTTTGGTCACCTGGTGGAGATATTCAGCCATATTGGTTCCAGCCTGGGGATTAGAGAATATGATTATAAAATGTTGTACAATAATCAAGACACTCATTACACAAGCCTGCACACACACACGTTAATCTGCATTGAGATGAGTCAAGCCACATTGTGAGTGGTTTACAGCAGGGTTGGTAAGAGTACTTAAATAGCCTACTCAAGTAGAAGTACTGTAACTGACTTTGAAAAAATAAATAAAAAGTACAGGTACTTGGAAAAGCCACTCAATTACAGTAACGATACATTATGACTTTTGGGCCTCATCAATTCTTGGGCGGGCAATCTTCTGTCCAACTCGTTACACTGGTGGTGGGAAAAACACTCTCAGGATCATGTCGTCTTTAATATCTGGGGGACAAAGACATAAGGTTTTAGGGGACAGACAAAATAAACGTGAATTAAAATTTGAGTAACTACTTTCATTTCAATTTGTAGCCGCCTGCATTCGGAACACTGGTGTTGGGATACGTACTCTCAGGGCCATGCCCTCTAGTATCTGGGCAGTGGGTGACAAAGACATAACATTAACACAGATTAAGTGGAGTCAAAATGGATAGCCTAAACTTGAATGAACAATTGAGACACTCTTTCATTTCTGTATAACGTTAAAGTAACTGTCTGCATCCAGACAGACTAGCTAGCCAGCTAGGTATCTAACTCAGAAACAATTAGCTAGGATATAAAAACATACAGTAACTGAACCACCATAAAAGCAGGAGTTATACGCTTGCCCACTAGCTACAACCATGTTAAATTAACTCAGACAGGGAATAGGCCTAGCTAGCTTAGTAAAATCTATAGCTAGCTTGCTGGTCTTGGCTAGCCAAACCATGCAAGAAACCTAGTTTGAGTTAGCTACCTAGCTAAGCTAAGTTATCTAGATAGCAACCTGATGTGAAACAATGCACCACAGTAACACCCTGACGTTGCTAGCTAACTAGCCAAACTTCAACAAAAATCTAAAATGTTTGCTACCACAGAGCACAGGAAAATAGCTTGCTAACCAGCTAACGTTAAGTTATCATGTTACCTAAGTAGCTAGCTAATGCTTGAGCTAGCATGCATGGGGTTGTTTGCTAGCTAGCTAAATTTATACAAAATCAATGACTGAGATAATATAGAATTATGATAGCTATCTAGGTCATTTATTCCTGAATGAATAATTAGTCATGTTAGCTAGCTAGCTTTTTAGTCATCGCTTTTGATCAGCCACAACGCCTTGCCCGTTTGTCCAGCTAAAAGTAGCTAATTCCACTCAGCGCCGGCTAGACTTGATACACAGCTGCAACGATCCTCATTCACGAGTTTGCCGGATCACTTTGATGTTCTGGATTTGGCGGGAGAAGATCAAATCCAGAAGATCAAAGTTGGGTTATTATTATCTCAATAACCCAACATCAATAACCCAATATTAACAACCCAACCTTGCTATTTTTAAAGAAAATAACCCAACTAAATTACCCAATGCCTGCAATCCAGGGTCATCCAAACAACTCAGCATTTTTTGTTTGTTTAGTAATTCCGCTAGTTCCACTATTGGACATTTCCCTTATCCAATTAAGCTAGCAGTTCATTTGTTTTTGTCTTTTCTCTGTCTGGTTATTGCTTTTCAACATTTGTAATGAAGGATTTTGTTCACCTACTGCGTTGGTTCCCAACCAGGGGTACTAGGACTCCTGTGGGTACTTGGCCTATTCACAGGGGGTACTTGAGAAGACTCATGAGACCACTGTGAGTCTTACTGGTAAAATGCACATGAGTGGGTACTTCAGGGGTACTTTGGGCAGAGCAAATTTCAGTTGGTGGTACAGTAACCGAAAAAGGTTGGGAACCACTGACCTACCGTCAGTGTTTAGGCAACCATGCTGCTCTCAGTTAGTGGAATTTCCACCAACCACTTAAGGACCCTTGGCTAGCATTCACTGAAAAGGCCATGTACACAGAGGTTACGTCCCAAATGGCTCCCAACTTTTGACCAGGGCCCATATGTCGGCTCAATCAGAACTTATCTTAAAATTTCAAGTGCGCTATAGCGGTGAACTTCAGCGCTATAGCGCAGCTTGCACCTCTTTTTCACCCAAAAGAGTTCCGAATAGAACAGGAAAAACATATTTGAAAGACAATCTGGTGTTATACAAGGTATAAGACTCAAAACAGATTCAAGAAAAAATTTGCACATGCCAAAACTCTTTTCACCGTCTGTGTATGCTACATTTGTGGACGATAATGATGCCATTCTTTCTGATGTTTTTGCTCTTACTGTCACGTTCTGACCTTAGTTCCTTTTTTAGGTCTTTATTTTAGTTTGGTCAGGGCGTGAGTTGGGGTGGGCATTCTATGTTGTTTTTCTATGTTTTGTTCTAGTCATTATATTTCTATGTGTTTGGCCTAGTATGGTTCTCAATCAGAGGCAGGTGTAGATCGTTGTCTCTGATTGAGAATCATACTTAGGTAGCCTGTTTTCCCACTATGGGTTGTGGGTAGTTATTTTCTGTTTAGTGTTTTTGTTTGCACCTTACAGAACTGTTCGTTTGTCGGTTTGTTGTTTTTGTTCAGTATTCATTCTTTAATAAATTACTATGAATACGTACCCTGCTGCACTTTGGTCCTCTTCTCCTTCCACCAACGATGTTTTTAGATTTGATTGAAAATGTATTGAAAATTTAAATCAGAAATATCTAATTCATATAAGTATTCACATCCCTGAGTCAATACCTTGTAGCAGCACATTAGTGCTACAACTGTGATACAACTGTGATACAACTGGTAGTGATTACAACTGTGAGTCTTTCTAGGTAAGTCTCTAAGCGCTTTCCACGTCTAGATTGTGCAACATTTGCCCATTATTCTTAAAAAAATTATTCAAATTGGTTGTTGATCATTGCTAGACAACCATTTTCAGATCTTGCCATAGATTTTCAAGTAGATGTTAAGTCAAAATTGTAACTTGGCCACTCAGGAGCATTCACTGTCTTCTTGGGAAACAACTCCAGTGTAGATTTGGCCTTGTGTTTTAGGTTATTGTCCTGATGAAAGATGAATTCAGCTCCCAGTGTCTGGTGGAAAGCAGACTGAACCAGGTTTTCCTCTAGGATTTTGCATGTGCTTAGCTCCATTCCATTTATTTTTTATCCTGAAAAACTTCCCAGTCCTTAACAGTTACAAGCATACCCATAACATGATGCAGCCACCACTATGCTTGAAAAGAGTGGTACTCGGTAATGTGTTGTATTGGATTTGCCCCAAACATAACACTTTGTATTTAGGACAAAAAGTTAATTGTTTTTCACATTTTTTGCAGTATTACTTTAGTGCCTTGTTGCAAACAGGATGCATGTTTTGGAATATTTTTATTCTGTACAGGCTTCCTTTTTTTCACTCTGTCAATCAGGTTAGTATTGTGAAGTAACAAAAATGTTGTTGATCCATCCTCAGTTTTCTCCTATCACAGCCATTAAACTCTGTAACTGTTTTAAAGTTACCAATTGCCTCATGGTGAAATCCCTGAGCAGTTTCCTTCCTCTCTGGCATCTGAGTTAGGAAGGATGCCTGTATCTTTGTATTGACTGGGTGTATTGATACACCACCCAAAGTGTCATGAATATCTTCACCGAGCTCCATGATTTTCAATGCCTGCTTAAAAAAAAAAAATGTTTTTTTGTGGTTGAATATGGGTTTTTGAAATTCACTGCTCGACTGGGAGACCTTATAGATAATTCTATGTGTGGGGTACAGAGATGATGTAGTCATTCAAAAATAATTGTAAACACTATTATTGAGCACAGAGTTAGTGCATGCAACTTATTATGTGACTTGTTTTACTTCTGAACTTATTTAGGCTTTCCATAACAAAGGGGTTGAATACTTATTGACTCAACACATTTCAGCTTTTCATTTTGTATTCATTTGTAAAATAAAAAAATAAAAAGCAGAATTCCACCTTCACATTATGGGGTATTGTGTGTAGGCCAGTGATAAGAAATTACAATTTAATCCATTTAAAATTCAGGCTGTAACACAACAAAATGTGGGGTGTGAATACTTTCTGAAGGCAATGTATCTATAATCTCTATTCAGGTTCCCCATGGCATTAAACACTAGTTACTCATCTTCATCTTCAAGTTCAAAACCCCTAGACAGTGAGTAACAAGACAATCAGACTGAATCAGAAGTCTTGTGTGTAGGACTAATGCATTGTTTGTTTTGTGTGCTGCTCAGAATTCACTTACACTGTATAGAGAGTAACTCACCTTCCATCTACATTTTTGGCAGCATTCAGCATTCCTTCTGCCAAAGACTTACATTGACACTTTGCCCAACTATTTGTAATGGAAAAGGAAACAATGCAAACAATAACAGCCAATCCTTGAAATGGAGGCTTAAGGGCGAGCTGACTTTATATGTTCCTTTTTAAATGACTGTTTGGATGTTGATCCTGCATGGAGTGCTCCAAATCCTTAGCCAGGCATAATTCCTGTCCCAATTAGCACCCTATTCCCTATATAGTGCACTACTACCCACAGGGCTTTGGTCAAACGTAGTGCGCTATGTAGGGAATATGGTGCCATTTGGGGTACAGACCTTGTTTAGTCTATTTGTTTATCTCTTGTCCTCAAGATAAATGTGGACGGCCTCCTTTGTTGTGGGGGCATTTCATCTTGGAATTCCTCAAAATGTTAAGCTGTTTATTAAGTGACAATGATCAATAATGACTGATGTTGTAATTATGGGCTAATGCTAGCTCTGGGTGACATTGTCTGCCTCCGAGATGGAACTCAAAAGTAGTGCACTATATAGGGAGTAGGGTGCCATTTGGGACAGAAACATTTAATGTTAATTACCCTGGGAGGCCTTCACAAATAATGCAGAGAACCTCTTCAACTATAAGAGAGATCTCTCTAGTGTGCTATTAATCTTCATTCCAAGGAATACTCCTTATCACAAAATGTGCATTTAGCTTTTCTCTACGTGTTTTGTATAGCTGCACTGTACACAAGGACAATAAGACATTTAAATGCTGTATCTAGCATATGAATATGACCAAGCTTATTATAGCACAGATCATTTATCAACATGTTTGCATTTACCATGTTATCATTGAATTTTAATGTGTGTAAAAATAGATTGTTGATACAGTATGTTACTACACTACATCTCCTGGCATCTTCAGAAAGGTAGGTTTATATTTTAATATCTAACTCTCATTTGAGGTGTACAAACCTGACAATGCGAACATGGACTCTTCAGTTCGCTTCCACGCCCACACATTAAACAGAGTACACACATTCAGCTTGTGAATAGTTAAGCAAGGATCCATTGTTCTTGTACACTTCTTCTCGACACACCTGCAATCGCTTTTCCTTCTTGCTGCGTGGTTCCCACCACAACTAACCAAGGGATTTGGGAAAGGGGGATGGCAACAATGCTTTTAGTACATTTCAGGATCCAAGGACAAACTGGGGAAAGCTAAACATGCTGCTAAAAAGCATTTGGCCTGTTTTCTTGTTTAGAAGCTGATTGTTGTGGTCTAGGCCTAAGTGTTGTGTTTCCATCTCTCTATAATGACTCTCTCTATATCCCTCTCCAGGGGTACACCAACTAGCTAAATATCATAATTGCCGATCTAAGTTATCCTATTAACCCGGCAGAGAGAGATGCACTGCACCAGGGGCCGGTTGCACCAGTTGGACGTACACCTGGTCAAAACTATATGTCCAATTTACCATTTAAGACAAACTTTTTCACACCCAGCTGGTGCAACCTCTTGTCTTTCACGACAAGTGCCATAATGTCTGAGACAGAAACTGCAAAATAAGAGATACATTATGATGTCTCAACTTCTTCCACCAGCAACTTTCTTTCAGATCAGCTGACAAAAGTTTCCCCGTTTTGTAATGCATTTGCCCGCTCATTATAAAAATATTGTCACATAAATAATTTTTCTCTAAACTTATCTCTCTCCAATTATCTCTGATTCTGTGCATGTACAGTCCTTACAGGACACATTCCAAGTGGCAGCCTATTCCCTCTGGTCTAAACTAGTGCACTATAAATGGTATAGGGTTCCATTTGGTTCTCAACCACAGTTGTCCTCCACTCTGCACTGCTGTGGGATGGAATCCACAAGTGGCCCTGCAGATGCGCTCATTATAAATAAAAACATTCATTTAAAGGAAATTGCTAATTTAGAACACCATCATTTACCAACAGCATTTAGACCTTTGGTTCTCTCATTAATCAGCAAAGTGCTCATTGGAATTGCAGATCAGCCACAAGTTTAGAGGACATTCCTCTCCGCTCCACTCCCTCGCAACGAGAACAAGCTGCCTGCCTGCAGACCTCAGGCTCAATCAGATCTAATGTCTCCTCTGACCTCACCCACTGGTGATATTTACTGTCTGCCTGGGAGCGATGTCTGGGTCCTCCACTGGTTGTCAATGCAAGGACTGTCTAATATAGGGATGTAATAAGGAAAACTCAGCTCCCCAGGACAGAGCAACAGCAGGTACAATAAACCAGTTTTAATATGATATGAGTTGCAACTAGGGAACAACAATCCACATCAGAGCAGAAAGATTGTCCAACCTACCTTGGACCATATGCACGCCAAAGAATTAGGCATCAGAACACTAGAATGGACATGAACCTTCTTATGATGGTCCAAAGGTCAGCCATGTTGGTCAGGGAGTTGGTCAACCATGATTTAACGGTGTTGTGATAAGATGTTGTGTAAAATAATGAATGAAAAAAATTTATCTGCACTGATGTGTGTTAGCTAGCTAGCCAGAAAGTTTTAGAGGAATTATTCATTACAATTTTCAAATTAACTGCCAATATGGCAACATTCCATTCAAATAATGCAGTCAATCCACAGCCATACACTGGCTCAAATCAGTTGATGATAATGCACCTCAGATGCATTGCCTACGGTATTATGTAGTATACGCGCAACACATAACAAAACCACAGGGTTGAGTCCATTTGAGGTCGTCACAGGCACGTTAGATTTGAGATAAGCAGACGTTCACTTTATGAGGGACACAATGCTTAACCATTTCATACAACTCTCTAATGCAGTAGGGGAAGCAGACAGACAAGTAAAAGAGGCGTGGGGAAAACTCCCGAGGGGGAGACATGACGTAGTACCAGGAGAGTGGGTGATGGTAAAAAAATATATAACAGATACATTAGGGCCAAAATGGGAAGGTCCTTATCAAGTTTTGTTCATAACAAGATCAGCAGTAAAAGTCCAGGGAAAATCATGATGGATACGTGTCACTCATTGCAAGATTGTCCATTTTGATGACAAAGCGGAGCCTGGAGAAAAAATAACTGATTGATTAGCAATTGGGGGCCAATCTCGGGTGAAGAAGCATAGTAAGATGATCAGAACCTGATAAGCTTCTATGTTGTACACCGCAGTTGTCATATTAGGGATATCTAGGTGAAATGCCCAACTTTTTCCTGAAAATCGGGACATGCTTACTTAGGGAAAACTATGCGAAATATCAATTTCTCTTGAAATCAGGACATGTTACTTTCACTTTTTTGTTTCCTTCATTACAGGTTATGAGAATCTATCGTCTGAGGCTGCAGCAATATCCTTCGATTCAAGGATTGTACCTGAAACAATACAAGATCACCGGTAAAGTGCAACCAGTGGAACGGAAGAAGAATTCCTCACTACCTGTAAAGGGTGCGTAACTGGTGGCATGGAAGTCAGACGCAGGAGAGCAGAACTGGGTAATAACCGGAGCAGTTAAATAACAGAGGGTTAAATACACGACAAGTAATGAGGGAAATGTAAACCAGGTGTGTGTGAAAACAAGACAAAGCAAATGGAAAATGAAAGGTGGATTGGCGATGGCTAGAAGACCGGTGACGTCGACCGCCGAACGCTGCCCGAACAAGGAGAGGAACTGACTTCGGCGGAAGTCGTGACACTACCGGCAGACTGTCAGAACATCATTTTTAATAGTTATCTATGTGGTACTGATTCCAGTGTGGAAGAGCTGGTCACTTTTAAAGGACTTGGTGAGTGATTACCTTGCCAATAGGACAACTGAATATTATTGTCTTGTAGACAATACTTTTTTGTTGTGAGTTTCCTCCTAATACAGGATGAGGTAGGAATCGTAAGGGACATCATCATTACACCTGTTAATACTTATTTTCTATACATTTGTGTGAAATCTATTTATCATTGTAACAGCAAGTACAATATGCCCTTTGTGTTTTATAGAAATGCAAGGTGTTTCATGTGTTTTATACTGTCTATTTTTTCATGTTTTTTATTATTTTCTAAAAATACATTTTAAGTATATTTATTTTTTAAATAAGAATATTTCGAAGATAAATACACAACGCAGAGACAGAGGACGAAAGTCAATAGAGTAATAGCGATCAAGGGAAATTGTGATTTTTCTGTAACAGGGAATTATCAATGGAAGTGGTTGGTTTTCAATTCAACATCTGTTAGGAATGTCAGTCCTGAACTTATAGCTATGTGTGGCACGTTCTCATTGGTCCAACCTGAAATAGGATACTTGTTATTTGGGCATTGGCTCAGTTTTATTGCAAGGAATTCTAATTGGTCAACCACAGGCTAGGGCTGGGTTATAAGATTCATCCTGTACCTTTGTTCTGTGGAGAGAATTACAGGAGAGAGTCTCAGGCGAGCATCACAGAAGACAGGGGAGAATGACCATCTACTTCCAAGCATGATTTGTCCTATTTGAATAAACCAATTTTCCTCCCCCTGATTTGCGATGGGGTCTGTGTTATTAAAGTATAACATCAACTGCTAACAGGAATTATTCAATACTATTTTCTAATCAACTGCCAATGTGCCAACATTCCATTCAAATAATGCAGTCAAGCCACAGCCATACACTGGCTCAAATCAGTTGATGGTAAATAAATACAAGTACTGACATGGTATCATATAATAGCACTCACAGCTTTCCAAGAAAACAAAATCTGAGAAATGTATGGGCTGTTTACATATATTTTAGAGGCTATTTATTCTGAAAATGTGTATAAAACCCGTATAAACTGTATTTATAATTATATGACAATATTTTAGGTTGACTATAATCCCATCACACAATTTCAGAACCATCACATGCCTTACTTTATATTTTCCTGCATAAGTAAAAGCAGGAAATGCATTAACTATGCCTCTACTGTCATTCATTCCAATTAGACTGGTATTGGATTTCTCCCTGACCAAGATGGCTGCGACTTTGGCCCCATTGTGGAACTTTTAGGGTTTATGACATAGCCCCTCTAAAAATGTAATAGGATCTCTATGATGCACACACTGAGTGCTCAGCACCATATAATTAGAATCACGGAATTCCTATTCTAGTCATTCTGATTCTATACTCGGCACTCTCATACTGTCATGGTGACATCATCGGCCTCTTTGTCTTACCACTCGAGAAATGAGAACATATTCTCCACTGTGACCCTTCTTCCTCCACTGTTTGTTTGTTTATTTGTTTGTTTGTCTGTTTACTTCTGATTGACATCAATCTTACAGATGTAGGATCTTAAATTGAACCAGTTTGCTACAGAAGGAAAATAATCCTGCAGCAATAGGAAATGTGAATTATTATGTGGATTATAATGAATGGACATTTGTGTAGGGGTTGATATATTTTTAATAAGGGAAAAGCAAGTCTGAAATTTCAAAGTGGAAATTACAAACTTCAGAAGCCTTTTTCAACCAAATACATTACAAGTTTTACATTTCCTGCATTCCAGGAAAGTTCTCCTGCAACAGGCTGATCAAATTAAGATTCTACATCTGTACATGAACCGTACTTGTCATAACAAAGACAAATGTTCCTGTCAAGTATTTAGTCCAAATATGATGATTATGCATGATCTTGGAGTAAACTAAATTAAAATAATTATGCACCAAGCTTACAGTTTAACATAATTTGCTATTATGGTGTGAGACTGTATACTAAACTGTATAATTTTGGTCTCGTAATTATAGCTACTTGATACCATCCTATTCAGACCCAACACACTGAGACTCATCCATTGGAATAATTTAGAAACATTTCTTTCAGCAGTAAAGGTAAGTCAATTCTACATGTGGACTTGAGTGTGTGTGTGCCCTCAGCTAGAGCCCACAGTGCACACACACACATGCTTTGTTTTTAGTCAATAGTGATGGGAAATTCAGAGGAGTGCAGTGCACTGTGATTCAGAGAGGAAAGTAAGCTTTTCTCTCTGTCATTCACAAGATCACTGGAGCATTGCAAGCACCCACCTATCTCATACCTTTCAGTAGGCCGAAGCTGTGGATTTCAGCACAACTTGCCAAATAGCTTTGCATGGCTCTCTGACATCTGCAGTGGAAGAAAGCAGAGCAGACAACAAGATTATGGCCATGAGCAGTGTATTTCGTGGTTATTCTGATGATAGTATATTATTAGTATTATGATGGGGGAAGATACAGTGTCTTCAGAAAGTATTCACACCCCTTGACTTTTACCACATTTTGTTATGTTACAGCCTGAATTTAAAATGTATTACATTTAGATTTTGTTTCACTGATAAACACACAATACCCCATAATGTCAAAGTGGAATTATGTTTTTAGAAATTTGTACAAATTATAATAAAATGAAAGCTAAAATGTCTTGAGACAATAAGTATTCAACCCCTTTGTAAAAAATAGAAGAAGCAGACATTGAATATCCCTTTGAGCATGGTGAAGTTATTAATTACACTTTGGATGGTGTATCAATACACTCAGTCACTACAAAGATACAGGTGTCTGAACAGTTGCCAGAGAGGAAGGAAACCTCTCAGGGATTTCACCATAAAGCCAATAGTGATTTTAAACCAGTTACAGAGGAAAATGGCTGTGATAGGAGAAAACTAGGATGGATCAATCATTGTAGTTACTCCCCAATACTAACCTAAATGATGAAGTGAAAAGAAGGAAGCTTGTACAGAATAAAAATATTTCAAAACATGCATTCTGTTTCCCATGATGCACTAAAGTAATGCAAAAAATGTGTCAAAGAAATACACTTTTTGGCATGAATACAAAGCATTATGTTTGGTGAAAATCCAACACAACACATCACTGAGTACCACTCTTCATATTTTCAAGCATGGTGGTGGCTGCATCATGTTATGCTTGTCATCGGCAAGGACTAGGGAGTTGTTTAGTATAAAAAGAAAAGGAATAGGAAAATAGTCCTAGAGGAAAACATGGTTCAGTCTCCTTTCTGCAGGACAATAACCTAAAATAATTCAAGGCCAAAAATATACTGGAATTACTTACCAAGATGACATTGAATGTTCCTGAGTGGCCTAGTTACAGTTTTGACTTAAATCAGCTTGAAAAGCTATGGCAGAACTTGGAAATGGCTGTCTAGCAATGATCAACAGAGCTTGAAGAATTTTAAAAAGAATATTGGAACAAATATTGTACAATCCAGGTTTGCAAAGCTCTTAGAGATTTACCCAGAAAGACTCATAGCTATAATCACTGCCAAAGGTGATTCTAACATGTATTGACTCAAGCGGTTGAATACATATCTAATTTGCCATTAATAAAAAAATATAATCCAATATTTTTTTCACTTTGACATTACAGAGTATTTTGTGTAGATCGTTGACAAAAAAGTACAATTAAATCCCTTTTAATCCTACTTTGTAAGACAATTTGGGGAAATAGTCAGGGGGTGTAAGTACTTTCTGAAGGCACTGTATATGTCTTTGAAAATATGAAGAATTGTATTATTTGACCTGAAAAAAATACATGTAATTTAGTCTTTGACAGACATGAGCAAAAACTGATTTAAGTCTGTTCTGGAGTTCTGTGTGTGAGTGTGTGAGTGTGTGAGTGTGCGTCAGGGTAATCTTAAATGTAGTCATCCATCAATCCTAGACCACCATCATTCTGAGTTAATTGACAAAGAACAGTCGCTCCTCTGGCATCATCACGAGTTTCTATTTTGTACTGTGAAAATACATATATTTTACAATGAAAGTATAAAAATACTAGCTACTCCTGGGAATATACTGTAGCAGAAGATGCTCTGAAACTTCCTCCCTCTCCTCACTCTCTCTCTGCTGTGTCTGCAGTGCTACTGCTAATAACGTGGTTTCTACATTTCCCATGTGGAATCACTTTGTAGTTTACCAGTGCTTGCTACTTTTGCCAATTAGTTGACAGTTGTTTTATTATTCTTTTTCAAAAAATGATCCCCCGAAACCCAAATCAAAAAGCTATGCTTTTCAGCCTTGAGTGCATCACCCCAGTCACAAACCTCAGGAGTTCCATGAGAATAGGCTCAGTGATCAAACACTTTACAATGACACATTGTTTACATGGCGGCTTTGACTTGGAATGTTTGGGTGGTCAGATATTTGAATTATGGGGGTGGGAATATGTTGGCTTTAAGCATAATTTCATGAACAATGGGTGGGGGGTGGGAATATGTCAAATTCAAGCATAATTTCATGAACAATACATTGTTGCCATGATTATTTTTTAAATCAATCGTATTCTATGTTAACGGCAAGTGATTGTTAATTTGCAGGAGATCTATGGTTTATTTCAATAGGGACATGGACAGGTACAAACACATTGACTCATTGAATAAACATACTAAACAATGTGTGTGTGTGCTTGTGTGTTTGTGTGTGTGCGTGTCTGCAGACAGAAATATTCTGAGCATGCCTGGCATATAGCCTACAGTACTCCATGCTGCCCTTTCTGTGGCTGGAGTGTCAGTTCCTAAAAGGCTTTTCAGAACCACCACAAAGGAAATGCACTATTAGATTAACCACAAGATTTATTCACTCCATTTTCCTTGATTACACAAATGAAGGAACTTTGTGTTTGCTTTAAACTTTCACAAGCTGCACAAATTGTTCGTTATCTTAACAAAATATACAGAAACTTAGTTTTTTTGTTCACTTGAGGGAAGGACTTCAGAAGGCCACACGAGTGAACTTCCTTACGTTATTAGTCTGCTATGGAGCAATATAACGATATGAGAAAAACACATTTCTAAAAGTAATGAAACTAGCCTGAAAGTCTACAGTCAAAATGTGGACAATTGCATAATCACCATGCTAATGTGTATTATTGTGGAGCAGATTATACAAATTATACAAAGCCTTGGATCCATTGTCAGGTATGGCCATCAACAATATATCAGTAACTATATCTGTTTTGCCTTGGACACTAGGCTGAAGCTGAATCCTCCACAGTGCTCTATGGTAAACATTAGCTAACCTGGGCCATTGTTTACATTAAATAAACCAGTTGGTAGCCTCTTGACCTCTAGTGCCCTGAGAAAAGTTAACTGGCATTGTAAATAACAAGCTATAGGATGTAGTAAAAAAATAACTATCCAATTAATCAGGATCACAGCCGCTTCATTTTGGAAAGAGGAAACATATGTTCAGTGGTGAAGATCTAATCATCCAGTCTTCAACTTAATAAAAATAATAATAACAATACATTTTTTATTGAAAAAACTACTGCAATGTGCTACAGTGATAAGATAAATCAAAATGAGGGACCTAGACAACAAGAAACACACCCTTACGAGGACAGACTGACAACAAGAAACACACCCTTACGAGGACAGACTGACAACAAGAAACACACCCTTACAAGGACAGACTGACAACAAGGAACACAACCTTACACGGACAGACTGACAACAAGGAACACAACCTTACAAGGACAGACTGACAACAAGAACACAACCGTACACGGACAGACTGACAACAAGAACACAACCTTACACGGACAGACTGACAACAAGAACACAACGTACCGGACAGGACGCTGACAACAAGAACACAACCTTACACGGACGACTGACAACAAGGAACACAACCTTACAAGACAGACTGACAACAAGAACACAACCGTACACGGACAGACTGACAACAAGAACACAACCGTACACGGACAGACTGACAACAAGAACACAACCGTACAAAGACAGACTGACAACAAGAACACAACCTTACAAAGACAGACTGCCAACAAGAAACAAACCGTACACGGACAGACTGACAACAAGAAAACACAACTTACACGGACAGACTGACAACAAGACACAACGCGTACAACGGACAGACTGACAACAAGAACACAACCGTACACGGACAGACTGACAACAAGAACACAACCGTACACGGACAGACTGACAACAATAACACAACCTTACAAAGACAGACTGACAACAAGAACACAGATTACACTGATAATGTATTGAATAATCCTGCTTTCATTCCTGGTGGCATTTAGTGCACTCTGAGTTAAAGTACAGTACTGTATATTTAAATGTTGGTATCGAATACCATCTGCCATACATACAATGCCTTCGGAATGTATTCAGATCCCTTGACTTTTTCCACATGTTGTTAGGTTACAGCCTTTTCTAAAAATGGATTAAAAACAAATATTTAGGAACACACAATACCCCATAATGACAAATCGAAAACAGGTTTTTAGAATTTTAATTGACATTTTTTATTTAATCCATTTTAGATTAAGGCTGTAACATAACAAAATGTGTAAAAGGTCAAGGGGTCTGAATACTTTCCGAAGGCACTGTATGTAGATATCTGTATATGTCTACATAATTGCTCATTAATTGTGTTATTTTACAAATATTTTTCATCACTGGCAATACATTGCGACTTATAATATGTGACATTTTGGTCAAGCAGGTCTGGATAGCTTAGTAGAGTTGGGGTGGTGTGTCCTAAATGGTTCCTTATACTGTGTCCCAAATGGTTCCCTATTCCCTATAAAGAGCACTACTTTTGACCAGAGCCCCCAGGTACACTAACATCTCTTTCATGTGTCACCTCTGAACTGGAGCTTTCTAGAAAAGCTGTCGCTAACCCCTTAACTTATTTTCAGATCATGGACAGATGAGTAAAGCTGCAGACATCTGGTGTGACATCACACTAACATTGCCCCCTTTTAAAGTGCTCGATGACATTTTGGGCCAACTGACATATCCTGACTCTGTCACAAAGTCAAGTGTTATCACTTAAGACCTTTCTGCCCTTTAAAGGGACAATGGATGTGGTATTAGGCTACTTCCTATTCCTCTCCTTTTAGTTTAGAGGTAGAGGGAAAAAAGTTGGATTTTGAAAAAAAGTTGGATAATTGGATTAGACTTTTACTCTCTTGCATGCCTGCGTGCATGTGTGTGGCAGGGGGTTTGTCGTTGTTATATGCTTTTCCGTGTGTGTGTGTGTGTGTGTGTGTGTGTGTGTGTGTGTGTGTGTGTGTGTGTGTGTGTGTGTGTGTGTGTGTGTGTGTGTGTTGTGTGTGTGTGTGTGTGTGTGTGTGTGTGTGTGTGTGTGTGTGTGTGTGTGTGTGTGTGTGTGTGTGTGTGTGTGTGTGTGTGTGTGTGTGTGTGTGTGTGTGTGTGTGTGTGTGTGTGTGTGTGTGTGGTGTGGGGTGTGTGTGGTGTTGTGTGACAGAGAGATAGGGGGAAGCGTGGACATTTTGGGCTTGTATATTTAGGCACATTGTCCGGACACAGAAAATGAGAATGGATGGGATTGTAATTACTGAATGGAGATATTCACATGCTGTGAAATTAGAAAAAGCTGACTGAAAAACCTCCCACAGGCAAAACAAGTCAAAATAAAGTAGTTGTCATGGTGACAGATGCATTCAAATGGAGTCAAGTGGAGTTAGCTAACCTAAAAGACAAAAAGGTACGGATGGATCTTCTAATGAAAAAAGTTTCACTGACCTTAAAGAGAAGGTCTTGTCTTTTAAATTACTTTACAGTCGTACGTGAATCTATGGCCAAATTGCTTTTTTGTGTTGTTACTTCAAAAGAACCCCACAACATGAGTTAGAACTGCCTTTTTATGTAAAACAATGAAGCTGTCAATGCAAATAATGGAGACATTTTATTCCATCTCATTATGATTGAAGACATTTTATTCCATCTCATTATGATAGAAGACATGTTATCCTCCCTCTGTCCGTAGCGTAAGTATCAATCCCATATGTTGAACCAAGATGATGCAGTGACACTATCTCATCACAAATGATATTAATATCAATATATTTTTTATAATAAGGCTGTAATGGCTGTTGAAATGTCTTCATGTGGATGTTTAAACCACAAACACTGCATTGATCTCATCTGTTTTCATCCAAAGTATCAGCCTACACTATAGATCACCAGGCATGTTAACTAGACCACAGTGCATCCCTAGCATTCAACCACACTAATCAAACCTGTGTAGCAACATTGAAAGATCCAGTGCAGTCTGTCACACTGTGCGACAATGGTAGAGACAATGGCACCAGACTGCCTGCTTGGTCGCCGATGATGCTGCTATGGGTTAAGTTTAGTTATGTAAGACATAGGCTGCTTCTCAAATGTCACCCTTTTCCCTATTAAGTGCACTACTATTGACCAGGGACCATAGTGGTCTGGTCAAAAGTAGTGCACTATACAGGGACAAGGTGCCATTAGGGATAGAGCCCTAACTGAGATGTGGGGATATTCGTTTCAAGTTCAAAGTGTACTGTGTGTAAATGAATAATGGGCCCTTTTAATAGGCTGTGGTAATGAGCTGCTGTACATCAGAGGAGAACAGGACCCAGGGGGGATGCAAACGCATGAAGGCACAACGTATTTGAACCCAGTTCTGGCCTGAACTCAGCCTCAGCCTCAGCCCCCATTGGCCCATTGCCTGTAGCCCACTGCCTGTACACAGAGTGGTGAACTAACCCATGCTGCTCAGCCTTCAGGGAAAGAGCGAAGAACCACAATACTGTGTGGTAGAGAGAAGTGCAGAGGTACCAATTTAATGGATGACTTTAATGATGTTTGCAATAAATGTGATGTAAACATAATCTGCACCGTGTGCTTTCTAAACGTGTAACGTCTCAGCCTAAACAAACAATTTAAGGTAAATATATTCTGCATCCTAAATGGCACCCTATCCCCTTGTCTTACGTCAGATGGCATGTCGATTCTGCTTGCAATGATCGGTTGAGGGACGAGTGGTGCCTAGGAGTGACGCCATCTGACTTAAAACAATGACACTATCCCCTATATAGTGCACTACTTTTGACCAAAGGCCGTAGGTCAAAAGTAGTGCACTATTTTGGGAATAGGGTGTCATTGGAGACGTAGGCAGACATTTGGAGGTAAATAAAGATTTCTATAACAATCAGCTACAGCAGCAGGTCTTGATCCCTGTTCCTCTTTATCTCTGTGTTTGAACGTGAACCTGCTGAAGGTCTCTATGATACCACTGAGATGATGGTCTACCAACCCCATGCTGGGTTGACCTTTCAGTTCACTCTGGTTTTAACTGGCACCCCCTGACCCCCAGGTCATATGAGATGAGCTGTGATGTGGTGGGTGAGGGAGAGAAAGGCATCTGTCTGTCTGTTGAACCCATGCAGAAGCTTGTGGAGGTTCTCGTTCTACTAGTAGACCTTGACTGGGAAGATCCAGTTTGATATGCATGAGAAGGATGTGCTCGATCTTTTGCTAGTGTTAGAGCACAGTGACGTGTTGAAATGATACCACATAGAAATGTATTGAGTATAACATGCTTGGAACCTCTGACCATTCTAATTATATGTGCTTGAAACTGCATGATAATGAAATGAGAACATACTGGACCATCGCTGTCTGTGATACTGCATGGCATACTGGTATTACTATACACAGCTCAGTCTCAATTTAATTATTTCATATTAAGAGCCCAAACTAAACTAACAATTATTATGGCAGGTAGCCTAGTGGTTAAAGCGTTGGGCCAGTAACCAAAAGGTTGCTGGATCAAATTCCTGAGCTGACAAGGTAAAAATCTGTTGTTCTGCCCCTGAACAAAGCAGTTAACCCACTGTTTCCTGGTAGGCTGTCATTGTAAATAAGAATTTGTTCTTAACTGACTTGCCTAGTTAAATACTTAAAAAATAAATAATTACAGGTGGAGTTCATTCAGAAGTCTTATTTAAATTGTTCAGCAATCCACCTCGGTGGCTTTGAGAAGTAGCCTACGTAGCTGACTATACAGTGAGGTGGATCTGAACATGAAAGGAAACTGAAGGAGTATATTTGAAAAGCTTTACCTTCATTGCACTCAAGTTACTGTAAGAGCTCATGTTTTATATCAGGTCACAGTATGATGATTCAAGAAGCAGGTAGAACAAAAACACCCAAATATTTGATTTTTTTTTATCATTACTCCAATAAAAAATACATTCATACAGAAATAACTATTTTACAAAACAATTTGAAAAAAACAAAACATGCCATTAATCAAACAAAAGTAAACCTCAATTTTTTTCATCAATAAAGATACTTTAAAGATAGAGCTGACAATTTGCAGTTTTGATTTTGATTATAGAAAGCTGTTCATTGTGTAATTCCTCCAACAATCAGTTTAATTTCTCTTTACTGAATCATTCCCCGTTCAAGCTAGAAAATGTAAATCATTCTCCAACACTGTAGCAGACTATCAGAAGTGAACAATACATAATTTGTTTTCAGTTTGTTGAGCCATTAGTACTCCCTCAAATTAAATGTGGCCTGGTCTTTGTTTTTTCATAAACAAACTGCACAATTTAGATTTGTTTGGTCCCTTACCCTGCAAAATATAAGCTTCTTTGAAAAAAAACTATTTTTAAATAACACATATTTTGCATGTTTTGATATCCATAATGTACATTTTAAAAGGAGACTTTCCAACAGTACTGTTGACCAGATCAACTGTACTGTACAATGGTATGGGGTTAAAACAAGTCCATACAGGTCAATAAGCATCCATTGTCAGTTTGAGAGCACTCGTCAGGTAAGCGTTTAACAATTCAACAGACACTAAACATGCCATGGTCTGACCAGAATTGGCTATTTGCAATCAATCTTAATTTACCAAGGCCTTCGTGACCGAGCAGATCACATGTCACGAGAACTCAACCCCCCAACCAACTAGGAGACTCTATAATTGACAGTAACTTACCTAATTTACCATCCCACATTTCATTTTAAGTGCATGACATACCACATTATGCTACTACACAGTAGTAAACCATTTCAAATGTAATTGTTTCAAGTGCTCTACAATTGTGTCTCGGCTCAAGGATAATTTTCAAAACATTTTGATTTTGTCTCAATGGATAGATACTGTATGTTTGTTGACAAATGATGCACAGAAATGTAAAATGTCAGTAAGTATAAAGCTGACTTTTATTCAAGTTCGGAGACTGACCTAGACAAGGGCAAAAGGTGTGGCCATATGAATCAGAGCCTTAATAAAGCTATTCAAATCATACACTACTGCATTTCAACCCCCGTGAGTGATCTATTTATCTGGACAAGGCCACTTACATAAGGCATCATTAAGGTCAACAGTGCATTTACAGATATAGAAAAAAAGGAGAGCAAGAGAAGAAAAATAAAGAAATTAATTTTTAAATGGAATAGAAATAAACTATTCCATGATCAAGACAGTTGCCAAGCAATAGTGATATCTCCAGACATACAAAACAAAAGGAAACAAGTTGCTGCTTCATGTTTCTGTACAATAATGTGATATCTATGGTGTAAAACAGATGTACAGCTGCTTGTTATTGGGATTTGCCATCATTATAACTCATCGAGTGACAAACAAACCCAAGATCATGCAACTTCTGGTATAATAAAGGTATTAATGTTGTATACAACCATTAGATACAGAGCTTACACAATGGACAACAAATGAGCTTGGTAGCATTAACTTTGAGACACGCTACTTAATACATTGCACAATTTATATCTGCGCCAAACAATCCACTTCCCTCCTCCCCATCTCGTTTAAGAGTGTCCTACCACCTCCTCTCAGATGGGGGCGCTCTCTCTCAAACCTCAAACTGGCGGCCCGGACACACACTGCCAAACCCAGCCTAGATTCAACCAATGCCCCACACAACAGCACCTTTGCTTGCATTCATTCATTACCACAAAACGAGACAATAAACTCCCAGCACAACACAACATCCCCTCAACGCCATTCAGCTCACAACCATACGCTTAATAGTCATATCCACAAGCAGGCACTCAGTCACAGGCATTCTCACAAGCTCACAAGAAACAACACGTTTATTGGAGTAGTATCACTGCATGTGTCCAGACCAGGACCTAACTCCACAAAGCATCAGACACCATACAAAGAAAAAACATTATTTCTTGTCCTCTGACATTTTCTTATTTCTAGCGGATCTCTTCATTCTCCGTCATCCTTGGTTGTTTCCGTGATTCTTTTTCCAGAATGTGTCGACCTTCCAGAGCTCTTTCCTCCGAGAGGTCTTGGAGGCACTAAGTATGGTGCAGAAATTGCCTGCATGCTTTTACTGGGGCATGCTCCCCTTGTTCCCCTTCCTCCCCTCTCAGGGCATTGCGCCTCCCCACAGACAGGTTAGGAGACCGTCAGGACCATCCCTCAACACTGCTCTACTCTGGGGCCCAGCTCTTAGATGTGTCTCTTCATGTGAAGCGCCAAATGGTCCGAACGAGAGAAACACCTGCATGGAGAAAGAGAAAGCAAATTAGCCTCATCATTTTTAGAATAGGTAAAAGACGAATATAACAGCAGTAATATTCAAGTCAATATTTCAGGTGCATGGATTTACCTTACCTGCCCAAACATTTAACAATTGTTAATGACATTTACAACATTTCTCAATAAAATATTTAAAACAAACAAAAGATAAATAAATCCCTAAACACTTCTACCTGTCACAGTGACTGCATTTAAACGGCTTTGCCCCAGTGTGCTTCCTGAAGTGTCTGGTTAGCTCATCACTCCGTGCAAAACGCCACTCACAGCCTTCCCATGAGCACCTGTAAGGCTTCTCACCTGCAAACAGAAAACAAATTATATTATTACTGTGTATCAAGACAGCATGAAGGACAGTGCTCCATTATTTTTCAAATCAGAAATAGACATAACATACTATAAGTTCTACATACTACTAGATAGAGTACTACAACTTGGAAATATGAGCTGTGATGTACAGCTTAAAAATAGTTGAATAAGCAAACGCCGGGCTTATAAAGTGGGCGGGTGAGAAGGGATAAATGTAGACGATTTCTAACGGTGAAAATTCCATTCGCTCTGGTAACATAGTTTGCTTGGAATGTTGGAACCTTGCTCATGTGCAAGACAGCTGTAACCAGCAAGAGGTCAGAGGTGATGGCGGACAACTGCTCACATAACTCAGTAAGGAATAACTGTAAATGTAAAATTCCCACCACACTCTAAATTTAAATGATTCAGTCGTTTTCTTTTCCCATGGTGAAATGTGATCTGCTTTCAAGATCCAGTCCACATCTTCTATGGCTGGCTTGGCTATGCCCACAAAAGGTTGCTATGTCACCCCTCCCCCTTAGTTAACGTGAAGTCAATGCTGCTGTGGGAATTAGTTCACAGTTTAGGCCTTCTTCTAGTGAACTATTCCAAGAATGCAGAGACCAAATTCATGAGTAGAAATCAAAAACAAAATACTCTCTTGTAAGCCTATGAATATGTACATTTTTTGATGAGGTTTAAATATAGTCCCTCCTGAAATGGAATAATCTTCTGAATGTTCTTTGTAAAGTAAAGATTTGCAGATTCCGAATACTGATGACATAACCAGCTTGTCTGGATTTTCTTTTCCAAGGCCTCTCTGCTGTGACAACAGCATTAGTATGTGGGTAACAACACCCACCACCACTCTTGCTGGACTGGCCTACATTACCTGTATAATATTAGACTAGGGCCTGGTCGAATAGCTCAGAGATTCTGCTCTTTTATATCCATATAAACACTTGGATGGGAGGGGGTGTTGTTGGGTCATGCAATTTACCTGTACACAATCAACAATTTACCTGTATGTGTACGCTGGTGTGCTTTCAAGTGGGAACTTTTCGTGTAGACCTTACGGCATCCGTTGAAATGACACCTGTGGACCCGCCTCCTCCCATCTGGAGAATCCTCCCCGTTGGCTAAGCTCCCCCTCTCCGCCGTTCGTCCACCAATGCCCCCGGTCTGTATTTTCCCAGGTGAGTGCAACACGTTCTGTATACCGCTCCACACCTGGGAGGATATGGAGGAGGCCACCTTGCTCACCTCAGGAGAAGATGGTGGAGTACTGATAACAGTGGAACTCAGGTCCTCTCCCTCTCCCATAATGTCACTCAGTGGGTTGGAGGTGAAGTCGAGGGTAGGGGAGAGGTCATCGGAGCCGTCGGACGCCTCGCTGCTGGCGTCGGAGTTAAAGCTGTTGGCCTCCTGATTGTCTTCCTCCTTAATGTTAGTGAGGATCTTTGGGTCGGACTCGGCCTTGTCCCCACAGGCCAGGATCATCCAGAGGTCCTCCTGGCTCGTCTCAAACTTGATGTCTGTGGCCGAGACGTAGGGCTCGCTCTGGAGGTACCGCTCCAACTCCAGACATGTCTGATGGGATAAGAGAAAAATTAGGACAGCATGTAGGAAACAACACAAATATACAAACACTGATGGAGGAGAGGATAATGAGTAAACAACCCATATATACACACATACTGATGGAGGAGAGGATAATGAGTAAACAACCCATATATACACACACTGATGGAGGAGAGGATAATGAGTAAACAACCCATATATACACACATACTGATGGAGGAGAGGATAATGAGTAAACAACCCATATATACACCCACAGATGGAGGATAATGAGGAAACAACCCATATATACACCCACAGATGGAGGAGAGGATAATGAGTAAACAACCCATATATACACACATACTGATGGAGGAGAGGATAATGAGTAAACAACCCATATATACACCCACAGATGGAGGATAATGAGGAAACAACCCATATATACACCCACAGATGGAGAGGATAATGAGTAAAKAAKKCATATATACACKCACWGATGGAGGAGAGGATAATGAGTAAACAACCCATATATACACACATACTGATGGAGGAGAGGATAATGAGTAAACAACCCATATATACACCCACAGATGGAGGATAATGAGGAAACAACCCATATATACACCCACAGATGGAGGATAATGAGGAAACAACCCATATATACACCCACAGATGGAGAGGATAATGAGTAAACCATGTAGGAAACAACCCATATATACACCCACAGATGGAGGAGAATGAGTAAACCATATAGGAAATAGGAATATAAACAACCTATGCAGTACATATATAGACAATGTACAATTCTGAAGGCAGTGGAGTGCATATAACGGGTGTCCTCAGACTATGGCTGCTTCCCAAATGGCACCCTATTACCTTCATAGTCAAATACTTTTGACCAGGGCCCACAGGGTAGTGGTCAAAGTAGTGCACTATATAGGGAATAGGGTGCCTTTTGAGAAGCGGACTAGATCAGGAAAGGTTAGTACACACATTTCCTTAGAAGAAATTACTCAGTTGGTGGCGGTGCTCTTTCCTCCAACATAGCTGTCATCATGCACAATTATATCATTTACATATGCTACAGGGGCCCCCTGTGTGTTAGGGAAGTGCTTGTAGATATTTTAAATGTATCAATTATTCAGCATAATGTGGATTTAATAAGGCATCCAGTGGCATTGCTAGAAATAACATGGCACACAAGGGGATGGAGGAGGTAGGCCTGGTTCAAGCAGGTCCATAAAAAGCTTTATTTATGAATACTGCAAGAGCTACATACATTTATGGGCTTCTTTTTATTCTAAAAGGGAAGGACTCTTCCGTAAAGCGTGACAACCCGAAAGTGACCACTAACTTCAATATATTCATAAGTAAACAATATTAATAATGAATTAATTTCAAACTATTTGGGTATAGAAAACATCAGTTAAAACCAATATACATTATAGAGTAAGTTGTTACGTAATAGATTTCTGGCAAACCTAAAAAATACTTCGTATTCATTGCAAACATTTATTTTCAACAGGGCAGAATGGATCTCTGGCGAGCTTTAAATGCCTCAGACCGCATGGAGAGTGAACGGCCCCAAACCCGCATATGGAAGGGAAACTACACCGTGTAGCCAATTCACTTCAATCACTCAGCAAAAAAAGAAGACGTAGTTTCTCGAATATTATGTAATTCCTATGAAAACACATGTTGAGTGAGAGATGGTGGTAATTTTTAACAAAATCATTTGAAGACGCACATACTCGTCTCCGCTAATTCCAAATACGAGCTCTCTCTCTCACACACACACATTCTTTTCACGATGACGCATCAGTCGTCTCTAAAACGGAATAAAAACAATGTTTCGTGGTTCACTCATTGGACTAGGCCCTTAGCGTAACTAATATAATTGCAACGTGCATGCTTGTGTTGTTACATATACGTGCATGGAATTTACTAAGGTGTCAAGAACGTGCTACAAGTCCAAATAGTAAAACTTTTTGTTGTTCTGCATTCCGGACAGCTTGCCTCTCCACTGACAGCAACCTGCAGTTGCGCACAGGTTTACTGCGATGTGGAAAACATTTTTCATTCATTTTAGAGTGTTTCTCTGTCAGAAATAGGACTATTCACAAATATAAATACCTGCTGCCAGTACTCCTCGAGAGATGGTAAAGCTGAAAAGTATCCGGTGTCATGTACAATCTGGAGCTCCTGAAAAATGCTGCACATAGGAATAACATCCATTTCGCTCCTATATAGGTGCAGCTGCAATTACACCCAAAATTCAAGATAGTTGAATTGTCTTCTTTTTTTTTTAAACGTGCGTCTTCGATGTATTAGCGTGTATAATTTTCTGTTGTAAAAAAGTTGAGAGAAGTAGGTCTGACCATATCGCCTTCCAGTGGTGATAGTGAAAGTGTTCTTCGGGGAACGCTCTTTCTTGCTTGCTCTAATAGCAAACAGTGAACTCCCTGAAAGTCCGTCGACACTCTGTAAACTTCCCTATTCAAAATCTTACAGCCAGCCTTCCGCACGTGATTAAATTACGCTTTCGTGATACTGACCAATCGGTTAGCCAATGTGTAATACCCGCCCACCTTGACGATCTTCTGTGATATGGTTGGTGCGATGACTGAATACTCCTTCATTCCCATTGGACCATGTGGGCTCTATTTTTAGAGCAGTATATAAAGTTTTCACGCGTACTAAAGCGAAGAATCCACATCTGTCGGTATAGTATGATTTCAGCTTACCTTCCAAGGCATTGTTGGTTACAGCTGACTATTATGGCACAAGTTTTAAAATATAATAATTTGTATTGATATTTTAACAATTCTCAAGTATTGAGTAAAACCAATGCATATGTCACTGTGACTGAACTAACAGACGATCTATTTTAACACAGCTTGGAACACCAGCCTATGGGATGGAATATGGGGGTGGCATCCAATCAACACCTTTCCGGGAAGAGACACTGGAAAACAGTGGCCAATGTAACAACTTTGCAAACATGAGTTTGTCACACCATTTAGATTAAAACATACATTTCAGTGATTGGACAGTGAGTATGTTTGATTAAATAGCAGCCCCAGTTGATGTTTCTCATTTCCCCCTGGTTATTTTAGTCTATTCAGAAAGGCTACCATCATGCAGGGAAGCTTTAAAACAGCCTATATCAGACCTTTATAATTCCATCTTGTTGATTATTTTCTCAAATAGAATATAGGTTGTGGAGAAAGATCTCAATTGAGTTGCCTACTGTAAATATAGCCCACCTAGGCACTAAGTTTAATACACATCTCTAATAAAAGATCACTGCTCTAGAATGACAGTCATAAATACCCTGGCATTTGTGAGGCAGTAGAGGAACAAATGTAGCTGATCCTACACCACCCCAGGTTTAAAGATAATAGCGAGCTCTGCCTAACATATGTACAGTACATACAGGTTCATAAAGTGTCAAAATAAAGATGTAGACAGGTTGTAAGTTTCTAAATTAAAAAAATGTGTCCTTCAACATTAGTCAAAACCTCAGACTTCTATCTTCTAAGCCTGGTCAAAGGACAAGGAGCACACAGTAGAACACATTGAAATACACAAACAAAAACAGGTTCTCATTGTGCACGGTCGAGGGAAGCACTACCTAAACATTCATTCAACTTCAAATCAAATACGTACATATTTCAGTAGACACATGGCAACTTCCCCCAGGGAGCCACACCTCAAACAAAGTGCCAGTATTTAAAGAAACAGTCAGTCAATGAAATTATAGGATCAATCATTCAATTAGCAAGACAGAAGCATGTGTGATAAGCAAATGGAGGCTCATTGACATTTATGCAAAAATATGTTTTGCATTGCTTTGCATATTGTACAATATGAGCTAATTGGTGATTTCATTAATATAATGATAGCCTACATTATGTCCCAACAAACAACAGAACATAATAGATATTAATATATTTTTTAATATAAATGTTTTCAGCTAAATAGTCCAACATTATATTCGTGCAAAACGCATCTGAAGAATTGCATAAGATCTGGGATAAAGTTGAATTCCAGGAAAACAAACAAGCACATTGAAAAGTTAAAGAGAGCTTCGATAAACAACATTTTTGGAACAGAAACCCATTGTCTCATCCACCAGCCTAGTCAGTCTGCTGCCTTCTACCCTTTGCCCTACTGAGTCTCTTTAGTCAGTCTCAGCTGTAGGCATATTTGCAACACTCAGCATCAGATTTTGCCATAAGAGACAGTGGGTTTTTACTTGAGGCCGCCATTATTAGCCTAATAATGATAATTTTGCTCAACAAACATTCATTATGTAGACTTTGATTTGATGTTCAAAAATGTATTCGATTTAAGATTGAAATTCACCTGTCCTGAGAATCTCAGGAAACTGACAAGATAAACACATTCTAAGGGTACCGTTTATTTGTGTCATCATGAGACAAGTATCATCTGCTTGGAATGAATTCAACTTCAGCATCTGTTTGGGGGATAAACAAGTAAAAGAGCTTGAGTCGTAACTCAATGACGCCAAGACTAGCTTGTGACTAAATGCTCAATTAAATTAGATGATCCATTGAATCTTTCTGGAAATATTTTCATCAAACTGTAAAACCAGGCTCTGCAGATTCTGAATGTTAGGAAACAAGTTCAATACATTTTCACTGTGGGGCCAAGTTGGATGACCCAGCAAATATGTTTAAAAGATTTGATAGAACATGAGGTCTCTGCTGAGGAACTCTCCAGGGCTGCATGCCAATTGGCACTCTATTTCCTATATTGTGCAGTGCTTTTGGTCAAAAGTAGTGCACTATATACAAAATAGAGTTCAATTTGGGATGCAGACCAGCTCTTTTCTGTGTGTATAGACTACCACTCTGTAATAACTGAAGTGAAAAGATGGCAGTGGCTTGTGCTCAGGAGGAAAGACCTCATCCAGTCCAGCTGAATATGACTCACAGTGTCTCATGACCAGCTCTCAGCAAAACAGATGCCTTCACTTTACCTTGACCAATAAACCATCAAGTGTGTCAAAGTAAGACCTTTTCCGGAGTTTATGGCATGAAAAACAACATAAAAAGAGCACTATTCAATCCTTTAGGAAATATTGGAAGTAAGGCGATGCATTGATATCAGTCTCTGATCTTAGTTGCTGTGAATGTGTATATTTGGCCCTCTTTTTGATATATGGGGGGTCAACTGGGGTCATTGACAGAATTACATATAGAACTTACCTTATGTGCCATCCTGAATGTTTGTGCATACCTGAGGCATCTCCTGAACTCCCATGTAAATATTTCATCGGGAACATGTGAGTATACTGAAAAATATTGTATACTGAACAAGATTGTATACTGAACAAGATTGCATACTGAACAAAATTGTATACTGAACAAGATTGCATACTGAACAAGATTGTACACTGAACAAGATTGTATACTGAACAAGATTGTATACTGAACAAGATTGTACACTGAACAAGATTGTACACTGAACAAGATTGTATACTGAACAAGATTGTATACTGAACAAGATTGTACACTGAACAAGATTGTATACTGAACAAGATTGTATACTGAACAAGATTGTGTACTGAACAAGATTGCACTGAGTCCTTGCAGTATATCACAAACAGAGATAAAACTGTGTGCAGCAATCCCAACCTACACGACAGTTAGAACACATTGAAACCTTAATGATGAAATAAAACCTGATCATGACTATAATAAACATGTTATAATTTATGTAAAATGTATGTAAAAAAATATGACTTCATGTAATAATTCACAAACATTCAATAGTGTAGGATATTACATTTAATTAATAATCTATAGCAGATTTTGATGTATTTTTCTTCATCCTTGACAAAAAAAACTGCGATTTTCTAACATTTTCTATGTTGTCAGGTAATGCTAATATCCAGTGGTGGATGTGTTTAATTGCAGCAGTAGCTAAGTGCTCCCAACGTAATAAAGCTGAGTGCTTCTGTCTAGCTTCCTCTACTCAGACCACAGTCTTTAGACAGCCATCATTTTGGTTCTCGTCTCAAATGTTGGTGCAGCACTTAGAAAAGGGTTCTATCTAACGAGTTGAATCATCAAAATCCCAACCTGACAAGGCAAAAAAAGAGCTAAAGTTTAAAAGTAGCTGTGTGTGTGAAATGTGCGTTTGGGTTTTACAACTGCAACTAACTACTTACAGACATTTGACCAGTGAGTAGTGGGCCTTGCATGTATGGTGCAGGCCAGGGTAGCATTCATCCTGTATTCTTAAAATCAGGAAGGAAACCACTCTACAGCCACAAATGGAAAATGCAGAGGACAGAGAAAGAGGATATATACTCTAGGCCTATGGAAAACATTGCCAGAGCCAGTTAAGGACATACACCATGTTATATAGAAAACTTTCAGAGTAAATTCCAGATAAATTGCCCTTGCATGGAGATTATGCATTTAGTACAAAACGTTTAGCGCTGATTATTTCTACTTGAGAGCAAAGGCTCTTTAAATTACTATACACATGAGTATTTATATAAGCGCCATGCATGTATTCCATTTCATTCATTGGAATTTTTTGGGGGGCTGGCGTGCCAGCGCAAACTGTGTCAGAGGAGTGCGTGTTTGTGTTTGTGTTGTGTTTGCGTGCGTGTGTCCGTCCGTGCATGCGATTGCGTGCACGTGTGTGTGTCATGGCCTCCCAGACAGCAGCTGGGTAATGTATGATAACAGGACTGACCCCAGAGGAATCCCACATCCATACATGAACACCCGGAACTTGACCTCTTCCCAATGTATCACAGACCTGGTGTGCGTCCCAAATGATACCCTATTCCCTATATACAGTAGTGCACTACTGTTGACCACGGCCCATAGGGACCTGGTCAAAAGTAGTATACTATATAGGAAGTACTTGCTTCTACACCTGCATTGCTTGCTGTTTGGGGTTTTAGGCTGGGTTTCTGTACAGCACTTCGAGATATTAGCTGATGTACGAAGGGCTATATAAATACATTTGATTTGATTTGATTTGAAGTAGGGTGCCATTTGGGATACACCCATGGAATTCTCAACATCCGCAAAAGGAATCCTCCCCCCCAACTGACTCACTCACTTGAGAAGCACCCATATAACTAAAACGCCAGAGCTAATCCAAACCTCAGATTTACCTCATTTAAAAACCACAATGCCATGTGATCGTGTCTGACAACATGTTTACAGTGCGAGGCTCATCTATCATCACGTGCTGCAAGATGAGTCACCAAGACCACAAACAATGCATTAACGTGCTCTGAAATAAAAGAAAGGCATAGCTCAAGCTGTGTATTTTAATGTTACAGTATTTATAGGCACCTATGAGTCATTTGTCCTCAAACATGCAGTTTCTGCAGCTACATTGGGTACCATGTAATCATGCCCAACTGTTTATTTTTGTCTGAGTCACTCACAGCAGGGCAGTCATACCAATCTTCAAGCAACAAAGTCTGTTCAGATCTCATGTTTAGATGGGGGCAGTTTTGCATGCCACAGGAATGGGCTCCATATTGGGCACAGTACTGTGTGTGTGTGTGTGTATGGTGTGTGTGTGTGTGTGTGTGTGTTTGTGTGTGTGTTGTGTGTGTGTGTGTGTGTGTGTGTGTGTGTGTGTGCGTGCGTGCGTGCGTGCGTGCGTGCGTGCGTGCGTGCGTACTCGTGTCTATTTGTGTGTCTTTGATCTGTATCATGAGAATGGTATCCATGTCTGTTTGTTTGCAACCCCCTCTGTGGTGCAGCACAGTGCTGTCTAAGATCATCAGCCTCTGTGTTGAGGCTGCAGAACACGGTGAGGCCTGTTTGTTGGCGTAGCCAGTGGGACAGCAGTACAGCGGGACAAACACACACACACTAACACACAGTGGCAGACAGATGGACTCTGTTAGCTGCTGTGCTGATATGGTGGTGGTGTCAGGACCCTGCTTGATCCAGGACCAACACGGACATGATACCCTATGTGTTTGTATGAGGATGCTACTATAGCCCAAGGGGTTTTTAATGTTGAAAAAGTAGGTTTTCAAAGATTGAGGTAATGTAGATAAACAGTCTGCCTCATAGATTACATTCATCAATATGCACATAATTCAGACCAAATTGAACTAAAAGTTCAGTTTATGCAGACAGCTAGACAGACAGACAGACAGACAGACAGACAGACAGACAGACAGACAGACAGACAGACAGACAGACAGACAGACAGACAGACAGACAGACAGACGGGCAGACGGGCAGCCCGGCAAACAGGCTCTAAGACAGTTGGTCCTTCAATAGCAGAGCCAGAGCCAGGCTGTATCACTGGGCCAATGACACTCACTGGCTGAGCATAGTGACACTGGCCTCAAGCTGTTCCCACACCTGCCATAAATCTGCTAGTTCCTCTCAGTTGACATTGAGAATACTAACTGCTTCTCATCAGAAGGAAAACACAATTATCCTTGAGAGTCTGATTAGCCAGTAAATGAAGATCCCTGCTCGTTGGTGTTCCTGTAATAAGCTAGCCTTGTAAGCCGCCTGATCTCGCGAGCTTACATAAATGTTCGCTGCACGGATGGTAGTCTGGTGATTACGAGGCTAGTAATAAGCACACTTTTAGTGAAATTAAATGCAGTTGATTGTATCTCGTCACAAAATGATGTCCTCAGAATAGGTTACCTATTTGAAAATACTGTGTAAGATACATTTCACTTGTCATATTACATCGTATTCAATTTGTCAGATTTCCCCGCACAGTGTTTGTGAGAACGGAGAGGGAGAGTGGAATCTATGGTTACATCCCAAATAGCACTCTATTCCCCATGTAGTGCACTACTTTTGACCCTGGAACTTTGGGACGCAACATATGCATCTGTCATCCTTAGCTTGAGCCCCGTTTCATTTGTTCCATGAGAAAATCACTGCCATAGTAGGCTAGCTGCTGGGGAAGCCAAACAGAGATTTGGCAACTCTCACTGCTGCTGAGGACCGGCGTTATGTAACAACCTCACTGTGAATAGCATTGATCAGGATGTTGGAGAAACACACACTGGCTGTGTCTGAAATGGCACCCTATTCACTATTATAGTGCACTACTGTTGACCAGGGCCCAAAGGAATAGGTTATGGTCAAAATTAGAGCACTATGTAGGGAATAGGGTGCCATTTTAGATGGAGCCACATACTGTCTGCAGCATATACAAAAACAAGCACATTCCTTCAGAGTCAGTTTTACTATTGTACTGCTTAAATGTTTCCCTTGAACTAAGCAGAAAAAGTGGCTACTCAATGTTTTTGCAGAACGCAACAAGGCATTATGTAACAAAAGGCCCCTCACTCAGTCTTGCTTGTAGCAACCCAAAATTCTGTTTTACGTGCTTGTGTTTTGAGGATCTGTTACGGCATTTCAGTGTGTTTTGAGAAGTGCCACTGCCAACAACATTGCTGAGGCTAGCAAGCCCAATCCTACACAGTCAAGGAGCTTGTCAAACATTATTAGAGTCTAAATAACATTCCAAACATACTCTGTGGGCATGTGGTATTGACAGTAAGAGAAGTAAATATACTGCTAGTTAGTGTGGTAGTCTGTCAGAAAGGCCTTGCTTTCTGCTCCATCATGTCTACGAGCTAATCAATGAGGCAAAACATCTCCAGGCTAAGGGCCATACACTGTCATTCCCTGTATCCCCCATCTTGAAAAAGATAAATTCTGAAATGTATTAATGTAGCAAAAACAAAGTGGAGTATGAAATATGACAGCAAGTCATCCAAGCAATCTCAAATACGCTTTCCTCACCAGATGAAAAATATATATTTCTAGTCGATGAACATCCTAAAGTCTCATGTGACTGCACTTTATGGGATAATTATTATTATTTATTAAATCGTTTATGATGATTTGTTTTACAATACAAAACATCCGCATACAAACAACAACATACAGACGCACACAAACATCCACAACACCACCCTGCCCAGACTAACCTGCTCACACCCCCATCTCCAGCACCCGCTTCACTCTCCGCCACATGGCCTCAAATTGCACCATTTTGTTTCTCTCAGTCGCCCACACACTTTAAACTTTTAGATAATAAAGCGTTTGATCTTTCCATTGTGTTAATGAGGTTAATTATGTTGAGGTTTTTCAAGCTCTGGAAACGCAGGCTGAGAATTCAATTTTTTTGCAATCAGAAAAGATTCTCAGTCCTCAATGTGCAGTGCACTGTCCAGTGGTTTGGTGGTGAGGAGGTGAGGAGAAGCATCAGACCATTCGGCCATTCGCTCAGACACATGAGTTTTCTCAAGCTGTGTGCTCTGTCTGTGTGGCTGATAGTGGTAGCATCCCAAATTTCACCCTATTCCCTATATAGTGCATTACTTTTAATTAGGGAATACGGTGCCATTTGGGATGTGCTCGTGTACGGCGTGTGTGTGTGTGTGTGTTTGTGTGTTGCATGTCTGCCTGTAAAAGAGATGGATCTCTTACAGATCCAGACACACACTGGAGGCGTGTGGGAAGACACCTGTTTAAAGAACGCAAGGCAGACACCAGGCTGGCAGCGAGCACTGGCTGATGTTCTGACCTGCAAGCAGCATTTCCTTTTCACAGCACAACCAGTCTATTCTGGAGAGCAGCCCATATGACAGCGTTATTACATGTCTCTGTTAAAAGGGTAATCTGGTATTCAAATAAAATAACATTTCAAAATCAAATCAAATCATATTTTATTTGTCATATGCGCCGAATACCACAGGTGTAGACCTTACCGTGAAATGCTTACTTACAAGCCCTTAACCAACAATGCAGTTCAAGAAATATTTACTAAATAAACAAAAGTTTAAAAAATTGACATAACAATAACGAGGCTATATACAGGGGGTACCGGTACCGAGTCAATGTGGGGGGTACAGGATAGTCAAGGTAATTTGTAAAGTGACTATGCATAGATAATTAACAGCGAGTAGCAGCAGTGTGAAAACGAAGGGAGGGGGGGGTCAATGTAGATAGTCCGGGTGGACATTTGATTAGTTGTTCAGCAGTCTAATGGCTTGGGGGTAGAAGCTGTTAAGGAGCCTTTTGGTCCTAGACTTGGCGCTCTGGTACTGCTTGCCGTCCGGTAGCAGAGAGAACAGTCTACGACTTGGGTGACTGGAGTCTTTGACAGTTTTTTGGGCCTTCCTCTGACACTGTATATAAACTCAGCAAAAAAAGAAACTTCCCTTTTTCAGGACCCTGTCTTTCAAAGATAATTCATAAAAATCCAAATAACTTCACAGATCTTCATTGTAAAGGGTTTAACCACTGTTTCCCATGCATGTTCATTGAACCATAAACAATTAATGAACATGCACCTGTGGAACGGTCGTTAAGACACTAACAGCTTACAGACGATAGGCAATTAATGTCACAGTTATGAAAACTTAGAACACTAAAGAGGCCTTTCTACTGACTCTGAAAAACACCAAAAGAAAGATGCCTAGGGTCCCTGCTCATCTGCGTGAACGTGCCTTAGGCATGCTGCAAGGAGGCATGAGGACTGTAAATGTGGCCAGGGCAATAAATTGCAATGTCCGTACTGTGAGACGCCTAAGACAGCGCTACAGGGAGACAGGACGGACAGCTGATCATCCTCGCAGTGGCAGACCACGCGTTACAACACCTGCACAGGATCGGTACATCCGAACATCACACCTGCAGGACAGGTGCAGGATGGCAACAACAACTGCCCAAGTTACACCAGGAACGCACAATCCCTCCGTCAGTGCTCAGACTGTCCGCAATAGGCTGAGAGAGGCTGGACTGAGGGCTTGTAGGCCTGTTGTAAGGCAGGTCCTCACCAGACATCACCGGCAACAACGTTGCCTATGGGCACAAACCCACCGTTGTTGGACCAGACAGGACTGGCAAAAAGTGGTCTTCTCTGACGAGTCGCGGTTTTATCTCATCAGGGGTGATGGTCGGATTCGACATTGCAGGCAATCTCAACGCTGTGCATTACAGGGAAGACATCTTCCTCCTCATGTGGTACCCTTCCTGCAGGCTCATCCTGACACGATCCTCCAGCATGACAATGCCACCAGCCATACTGCTCGTTCTGTGCGTGATTTCTTGCAAGACAGGAATGTCAGTGTTCTGCCATGGCCAGCGAAGAGCCCAGATCTCAATCCCATTAAGCACGTCTGGGACCTGTTGGATCCGAGGGTGAGGGCTAGGGCCATACCCCCAGAAATGTCCGGGAACTTGCAGGTGGCTTGGTGGAAGAGTGGGGTAGCATCTCACAGCAAGAACGGGCAAATCTGGTGCAGTCCATGAGGAGGAGATGCACTCCACTACTTAATGCAGCTGGTGGCCACACCAGATACTGACTGTTACTTTTGATTTTGACCCCCCTTTGTTCAGGGACACATTAGTAAATTTCTGTTAGTCACATTTTTTTTAATTTTTTTTATTTCACCTTTATTTAACCAGGTAGGCTAGTTGAGAACAAGTTCTCATTTGCAACTGCGACCTGGCCAAGATAAAGCATAGCAGTGTGAACAGACAACAACACAGAGTTACACATGGAGTAAACAATAAACAAGTCAATAACATGGTTTGTGGAACTTGTTCAGTTTATGTCTCAGTTGTTGAATCTTGTTATGTTCATACAAATATTTACACATGTTAAGTTTGCTAAAAATAAACGCAGTTGACAGTGAGAGGACGTTTCTTTTGTTGCTGAGTTTAGGTCCTGGATGTCAGGAAGCTTGGCCCCAGTGATGTACTGGGCCATACTCACTACCCTCTGTAGTGCCTTACGGTCAGATGCCGAGCATTTGCCCTACCAGGCGGTGATAAAACCAGTCAAGATGCGCTTGATGGTGCAGCTGTAGAACTTTCTGAGGATCTGGGGACCCAAGCCAAATCTTTTCAGTCTACTGAGGGGGAAAAGGTGTTGTCGTGCCCTCTTCACAACTGTCTTGGTGTGTTTGGACCATCAAATCAAATGTATTTATATAGCCCTTCTTACATCAGCTGATATCCCAAAGTGCTGTACAGAAACCCAGCCTAAAACCCCAAACAGCAAGCAATGCAGGTGTAGAAGCACGGTGGCTAGGAAAAACTCCCTAGAAAGGCCAAAACCTAGGAAGAAACCTAGAGAGGAACCAGGCTATGAGTGGTGGCCAGTCCTCTTCTGGCTGTGCCGGGTGGAGCTTATAACAGAACATGGCCAAGATGTTCAAATGTTCATAAATGACCAGCATGGTCAAATAATAATAATCACAGTAGTTGTCGAGGGTGCAGCAAGTCAGCACCTCAGGAGTAAATGTCAGTTGGCTTTCATAGCCGATCATTAAGAGTATCTCTACCGCTTCTGCTGTCTCTAGAGAGTTGAAAACAGCAGGTCTGGGACAGGTAGTACGTCCGGTGAACAGGTCAGGGTTCCATAGCCACAGGCAGAACAGTTGAAACTGCAGCAGCAGCACGGCCAGGTGGACTGGGGACAGCAAGGAGTCATCATGCCAGGTAGTCCTGAGGCATGGTCCTATGGCTCAGGTCCTCCGAGAGAGAGAAAGAAAGAGAGAATTAGAGAGAGCATGAGAGCATACTTAAATTCACACAGGACACCAGAGAAGTACTCCAGATATAACAAACTGACCCTAGCCCCCCGACACATAAACTACTGCAGCATAAATACTGGAGGCTGAGACAGGAGGGGTCAGGAGACACTGTGGCCAAATCCGATGATACCCCCGGACAGGGCCAAACAGGAAGGATATAACCCCACCCACTTTGCCAAAGCACAGCCCCCACACCACTAGAGGGATATCTTCAACCACCAACTTACCATCCTGAGACAAGGCCGAGTATAGCCCACAAAGATCTCCGCCACGGCACAACCCAAGGGGGGGCGCCAACCCAGACAGGAAGATGACGTCAGTAACTGTGACGCACCCCTCCTAGGGACGGCATGAAAGAGCACCAGTAAGCCAGTGACTCAGCCCCTGTAATTGGGTTAGAGGCAGAGAATCCCAGTGGAGAGAGGGGAACCGGCCAGGCAGAGACAGCAAGGGCGGTTCGTTGCTCCAGAGCCTTTCCTTTCACCTTCACACTCCTGGGCCAGACTACACTCAATCATATGACCCACTGAAGAGATGAGTCTTCAGGAAAGACTTAACAGTTGAGACCGAGTCTGCGTCTCTCACATGGGTAGGCAGACCATTCCATAAAAATGGAGCTCTATAAGAGAAAGCCCTGCCTCCAGCTGTTTGTTTAAAAATTCTAGGGACAATTAGGAGGCCTGCGTCTTGTGACTGTAGCGTACGTGTAGGTAAGTGCGGCAGGACCAAATCGGAAAGATAGGTAGGAGCAAGCCCATGTAATGCTTTGTAGGTCAGCAGTAAAACCTTGAAATCAGCCCTTGCCTTAACAGGAAGCCAGTGTAGGGAGGCTAGCACTGGAGTAATATGATCAGATTTTTTGGTTCTAGTCAGGATTCTAGCAGCCGTATTTAGCACTAACTGAAGTTTATTTAGTGCTTTATCCGGGTAACCTAGAAGTAAGAAAAGCATGGATGAATATTTCTGCATCATTTTTGGACAGAAAGTTTCTGACTTTTGCAATGTTACGTAGATGGAAAAAAGCTGTCCTTGAAACAGTCTGATATGTTCGTCAAAAGAGAGATCAGGGTCCAGAGTAACGCCGAGGTCTTTCACAGTTTTATTTGAGATGACTTTACAACCATCAAGATTAATTGTCAGATTCAACAGAAGATCTCTTTGTTTCTTGGGACCTAGAACAAGCATCTCTGTTTTGTCCGAGTTTAAAAGTAGAAAGTTTTCAGCCATCCACTTCCTTATGTCTGAAACACAGGCTTCTAGCGAGGGCAATTTTGGGGCTTCACCATGTTTCATTGAAATGTACAGCTGTGTGTCATCCGCATAGCAGTGAAAGTTAACATTATGTTTTCGAATGACATCCCCAAGAGGTACAATATATAGTGAAAACAGTAGTGGTCCTAAAACGTAACCTTGAGGAACACCGAAATATACAGTTGATTTGTCAGAGGACAAACCATTCACAGAGACAAACTGATATCTTTCCGACAGATAAGATCTAAACCAGGCCAGAACTGGTCCGTGTAGACCAATTTGGGTTTCCAATCTCTCCAAAAAATGTGGTGATCGATGGTATCAAAGCCAGCACTAAGGTCTAGGAGCACGAGGACAGATGCAGAGCCTCGGTCTGACGCCATTAAAAGGTAATTTACCACCTTCACAAGTGCAGTCTCAGTGCTATGATGGGGTCTAAAACCAGACTGAAGCATTTCATATACATTGTTTGTCTTCAGGAAGGCAGTGAGTTGCTGTGCAACAGCTTTTTCTAGAATTTTTGAGAGGAATGGAAGATTCGATATAGGCCGATAGTTTTTTATATTTTCTGGGTCAAGGTTTGGCCTTTTCAAGAGAGGCTTTATTACTGCCACTTTTAGTGAGTTTGGTACACATCCGGTGGATAGAGAGCCGTTTATTATGTTCAACATAGGAGGGCCAAGCACAGGAAGCAGCTCTTTCAGTAGTTTAGTTGGAATAGGGTCCAGTATGCAGCTTGAAGGTTTAGAGGCCATGATTATTTTCATCATTGTGTCAAGAGATATAGTACTAAAACACTTAATTGTCTCTCTTGATCCTAGGTCCTGGCAGAGTTGTGCAAAGCTGAGCTTTGGAGGAATACGCAGATTTAAAGAGGAGTCCGTAATTTGCTTTCTAATGATCATGATCTTTTCCTCAAAGAAGTTCATGAATGTATTACTGCTGAAGTGAAAGCCATCCTCACTTGGGGGAATGCTTCTTTTTAGTTAGCTTTGCGACAGTATCAAAAATAAATTTTGGATTGTTCTTATTTTCCTCAATTAAGTTGGAAAAATAGGATGATCGAGCAGCAGTGAGGGCTCTTCGATACTGCACGGTACTGTCTTTCCAAGCTAGTCGGAAGACTTACAGTTTGGTGTGACGCCATTTCCGTTCCAATTTTCTGGAAGCTTGCTTCAGAGCTCGGGTATTTTCTGTATACCAGGGAGCTAGTTTCTTATGACAAATGTTTTTAGTTTTTAGGGGTGCAACTGCATTTAGGGTATTGCGCAAGGTTAAATTGAGTTCCTCAGTTAGGTGCTTGCTCACCATGATAGTTTGTTGGTGATGTGGACACCAAGTAACTTGAAACTCTTGACCTGCTCCCCTTCCGTCCTGTCGATGTTAATGGGGGCCTGTTCGGCCCTCCTTTTCCTATAGTCCATGATCAGCTCCTTTGTCTTGCTCACATTGAGAGAGAGGTTGTTGTCCTGGCACCACACTGACAGGTCTCTGACCTCCTCCCTATTGGCTGTCTCATCGTTGTCTGTGATCAGGCTTACCACTGTTGTGTCATCAGCAAACTTAATGATGGTGCTGGAATCGTGTTTGGCCACGCAGTCCTGGGTGAACAGGGAGTAATGGAGGGGACTAAACATGCACCCCTGAGGGGCCCCTGTGTTGAGGATCAGCATGGCAGATGTGTTGTTGCCTATCCTTACCACCTGGGGGCACCCCATCAGGAAGTCCAGGATCCAGTTGCAGAGGGAGGTGTTTAGTCCCATGGTCCTTAGCTTAGTGATGAGCTTGTGGGCACTATGGTGTTGAACGCTGAGCTGTAGTCAATTAACAGCATTCTCACATGTGGGAAAGGGCAGTGTGGAGTGTGATTGAGATTGCTTCATCTGTGGATCTGTTGGGGCGGTATGCGAATTGGAATGGGTCTAGGGTTTCTGGCATGATGGTGTTGATGTGAGCCATGACCAGCTTTTTAAAACACTTCGTGGCTACCGACGTGAGTGCTATGGGCAGTTATCATTTAGGCAAGTTACCTTTGCTTTCTTGGGCACAGGGACTATGGTGGTCTGTTTGAAACATGTAGGTATTACAGACTCGGCCAGGGAGAGGTTGAAAATGTCAGCTAAGAAACGTCCTGGTAATCCATCTGGCCCCGCGGCTTTGTGAATGTTGACCTGTCTTGCTCACATCAGCTACAAAGAGCGTGATCACACAGTCATCCGGAACAGATGGTGCTCTCATGCATGGTTTAGTGTTGCTTGCCTCGAAGCGAGCATAAAAGGCATTTAGCTCGTCTGGTAGACTTGCTTCATTGGGCAGCTCGCGGCTGGGTTTACCTTTGTAGTCGGTAATCGTTTTCAAGCCATGCCACATCCGATGAGCGTCAGAGCTGGTGTAGTAGGATTAAATCTTAGTTCTGTATTTACGCTTTTCCTGTTTGATCTGAGGGCATAGCGGGATTTCTTTTAAGCATCCGAATTAGTGTCCCGCTCCTTGAAAGTGGCAGCTCTAGCTATTATCTCGTTGCGGATGTTTCCTTTAATCCATGTCTTGTGCGTATGGTCACTATGGGGACGACTTCGTTGATACAGTTATTGATGAAGCCAGTGACTGAGGTGGTATACTCCTCAATGCCATTGGATGAATCCTGGAACATATTCCACTCTGTGCTAGCAAAACTGTCCTGTATCGTAGCATCCGTGTCAACAGACCACTTCCGTATTGAGCGAGTGACTGGTACATCCTGCTTTAGTTTTTGCTTGTAAGCAGGAATCAGGAGGATAGAATTATGTGTGTGGAATAAAGGTGGTATAGAGTTTTTTCACTCTGGTTGCACGTTTAACATGCTGGTAAAAATGAGGTAAAACAGATTTAAGTTTGCCTGCATTAAAGTCCCCGGCCACTAGGAGCGCCGCTTCTGGATGAGCATTTTCTTGTTTGCTTATGGACTTATACAGCTCATTGAGCGCGGTTTTAGTGCCAGCATCGGTCTGTGGTGGTATGTGGACAGCTACAAAATATACTGATGAAAACTCTCTAGGCAGATAGTGTGGTCTACAGCTTATCATGAGATACTCTACCTCAGGTGAGCAATACATCAAGACTTCTTTAATATTAGACATCGCGGGCCAGCAGTTATTGACAAATAGACACACACACACACCTGGCCCTCGTCTTACCAGACATAGCTGCTCTGTCCTGCTGAAACACGGAGAAGCCAGCCAGCTCTATATTATCCGTGTCATCGTTCAGCCAAGTCTCTATGAAACATAAGATATTACAGTTTTTAATGTCCCGTTGGTAGGATAGTCTTAATCGTAGATTGTCTAGTTTGTTTTCCAATGATTGCACGTTGGACAATAATACGGAGGGAAGTGGTGGTTTACCTACTCGTCGGCGAATTCTTACCAGGCACCCCGCCCTCCTCCCTCTTTTTCTCTGTCTTTTCTTCACACTGATGACGGGGATTTGTGCCTTGTCTCGACAAAGCAGTATATCCTTTGCGTCGGACTCATTAAAGAAAAAATCTTTGTCCAGTTCGAGGTGAGTAATCGCTGTTCTGTTGTCCAGAAGCTCTTTTAGGTCATCGGAGACGGTAGCAGCATCATTATGTACAAAATTAGTTGCAAACAATGCGAAAAAACAAACAACATTGCACAGATGGTTAGGAGCCCGTAAAACAGCAGCCATCCCCCCCAGCTCCATTATTCAAACCTAAGTGTGGCTAAACTGGCTATATATACTATATCATTCATCTAAAAGCAAAAAAAATGGATGCTTCAATCCCAGATTTCCCCTTTAATATAGCTAAAGAAAACAGACCTCTCAGTTTCTGTCTGAATACCGGATTAGTGTCTGTTTATTGTGACTCACTGGGTTCAAAGTCAGGCTAGCAGAAAGGTATAGCAATTATAATATATCTTGAGTCTGTTCATTGAGGTCATTTTGACAGCATGCATGCATAGCTGCAGCAAACATTGAGAACCGTGGGTCCATGACAATACTGTGGGTGTGGTTGGTGTTAAATCTACAGGTATACACCCAGATACATATCTCACACTAGAATAAAAATCATTGAAAAGTCATCAGATACACTGTTATACACTGTTTGTATTACTACTACTGTATCTAAATGCATTGCAACAAAGCAGCTTGTGATATGCTCTGCAAAATGCAATCCACCACTGCATTAATCATAACAAAAAAGCAGCACCAAATTCAGCAAACACCAAAAACACAGTAGCATGTTTCTATGATTCCAACGTGCATTGCAGTATGAGCACAATGGTTGCATGATTGTGCCAGCAGAATTCAGTCATTGCTATCATTAATCAGAGAGCGTCTGTGATTACTATGCTAGCCCATTAGTTCCTCTGGGCTATGTAGGATCCCAGTTTGCGTCCCAAACCCGTCCCTATTCCCTATACAGTACACTACTTTTGACCAGAACACTATGCACGCTGGTCAATAGAGAATAGGGTGCCATTTGGAATGCATCTTTTTTTCTCCCATGGCTTGGATCCAGCTTCCCTCATCATGTCGAAATCTCTGCCTGTGCCCGCAGGTGTCACCCTGAGAAACTAAATATGAGGTGTTGCCTTGAGAAAGGGCTTGTGCAGGACCTAACATGCCATTGGGACCATATCCTATTCCCTACATAGTGCACTACTTTTGGCCAGAAGTTGTCCACTATATAGGGAATAGGGTGCCATTTTTTTTAGGATACAGATTGGTTTGTCACATGCATGACTACATGTCTCAGTCTGGTAATCCCCAACCATTGTTTGTTTAATTTCTCCATATACTGTAGCTTCGGTCTCAGCTGCCTTTTATACAACGTTTCTTAACAGATTACTGTAGGTTACTCCACCAAAACCACTATTTAATTCACATTTGATTGACGTTAACAGGAACACCTCACCTTTGATGATTTATTTTATCATAGATTACATCAAAACAGTTTGCACCTGAAGTTATTTTTGGATCTTGATTCAAATGTGTAATTTGCAAGATTTTTCAAAAGCAAGTCAAGCTGTCACCTCGGTGATGGCCCCTACCCCAAGACTCAGAACCAGTTCTCTTGTGTAGACTTGTGAGGCATGTTGCTCTGTTTAACTGAGCGCTTTCCACAGGCTATACTGTCATCCCTTGTCACCATCTCACCACCCGTCACCTACTTACCCCCAACTGTCTTACACACACTCAAGTATGCATGCAAGCACGCATGGACACACTCACACACACACACGCACATGCACACACCAGTAGATGCATTACTCTTAAAGATATCTTGATCGCATGTGGATCATGAGGAAACCAAGACATTGAGTGAACTGTAAAGGCTTCCTCATACTTCTCAGACAAAATAGTTTGGCTGAGTTCGTGCATATATTATGATGACATTTTGTGATGTTTTTGGTTGTTTTGGACATCAGTGAGGGTTTTTTCGGCTGTTCGGGCACATAAAACATTTTCTGGAAGTAAGCCGATGTTCGGAGCCGAAGTCTACACCCTTTCGTCGGTGACTGGTCGACAGTATACACCTATTATACACACAATATACACATATTCTTCAATAAAGTCTTTGTATTTCATTCAACGAGAGACGACTCGTGCACCAAACATCTTAGTTAGATGTAAAATTGTGCGACTAAGATCTCCTCTGCAAAAACGTCAAAATTAATGACATATTTCTTGAGTTATCTTAATTATTAATTCTAACTATTTTGAGGAAGTGTATACTGGCTACAGCGTCTCAAAATGGACAAGCAGTACTATTGGCGCTTTTTTCTCGTTTTTCAAGAGAAGGTCTTTAAGTGAGTATGCGAGCACACTAGATGGGTTTGACTAGCCATATTTGCGCTATACTGTCTGTTTATGAATCAGCATCCATTAGACTGTGGACCTGTGGTCTGTCTGCATACATAGGCCATGTCCCAAATGACACCCTGTTCCCTATATAGTGCACTACTTCAAAAGTAGGGATGCAAATCAACAGTATGTCCTCTGGGCCACCCCGCCAACATCTGCTGATAGTCATGTTTGCTTTTGGCCCAGAAACTGGCCTGAGGTTATCAGGAGGTGAACACTGCATCTACAGAGAGAGAGATAGATAGAGAGAGAGAGAGAGCGAGAGCTACTGCTTCACATCCACCACACCACACTGAGCCAAGAGTTGAATCCCAAATGGCACCCTATTCCCTATGTAGTGGCCCCATAGGGTTCTGGTCAAAACTAGTGCACTATAGATGTAGGATCTTAATTCCTTATTTGCTGAGAATTTTACAAGTTTAATAATTCAGTGAAAACCCACACAAACGCGGTTATATTTTTAGTATTGCACTTTTCATGTAGCCAACTTTAGGCCAGCTAATAGCCTCACCCCCGATCAAGCAACATTATGGACTAAATGTTAAAATCCTGTTGCTGCAGGATTATTTTTCTGCGACAATACTGCTCAAATTAAGATCCAATATCTGTATGTAATAGGGTGCCATTTAGGACTCAGAAAAGTTCCTCCCCTCTCTGGGCCAAACACATTAGGTTTGGTTGCTGCTGTACAGTACGTTATAAGAGACGTCCTGATGTACTGCTGTCTGTGTGTTACCCATGCCAGGAAATCATCAGAGTAGATGATAACTCTACAGATGTAGGATCTTAATTTGAAAGGGCAAGGGAAAGGGGGATACCTAGTCAGTTGTACAACTGAATGCATTCAACTGAAATGTGTCTTCCGCATTTAACCCAACCTCTCTGAATACTCTATTGCAGGTGAACTTTCATGCAATGCAGGACATTTAGAACTTGTAGTGTATTTGAGGTTTAAAAAGGCTTCTAAAGTTTGCAATTTCCACTTAGAAATGTCAAACTTGATTTTCCTTTACGAAAAATGTATTAACTCTTACACAAATGTCCATTATTTATACAGTAATCCACATAATTATTTGTATTTCCTGTTGCTGCAGGATTATTTTCCTGCTGTAGCAAACTGGCTTAAATTAAGATCCTACATCTGTATATAGTGCACTAGTTTTGACCAGGGCCTATGGGACTCAAAAGTAGTGCACTATGATGGGTATCATTTGGGAAGCAGGCAGACAGTATGTGCCATTGGTAATTATACTGTTGCAGCTTCATGGGAAAATGTCCCCTAAGTTGTTTTTGACTCTCAACGCAGTGGGGACAATGGATTTTCCATTATGGATGCAGTGTGATATGTTGTGACTTGTTGAGTTGGCAGGCACACAAGAAAAGAGCTTGGATTCTTGCTATTTTCCACTTTTAATGTTCTGAGTCAATATGGGTTTTACTAGAGAAAAGAGACAGAGATCTGAAGAACTCTGGATTTCCAGTGAAAATATTCAGTATTATTCCCATAACCATTTTCAGAAGATTGAGCACATACATTTTTTACCGCAATCAAAACCTGTTGGTAATGGTCACAACAACAACAATAGTTATTTGGAGGTCACATGTTGTTAAACCATACCGCCAACACTACACTTACATGTTGGATATGACCACAGAAGGCAGAGACAACTTTAATTGATCACATAAAAACTCAATAAAAAATACACTGAGTGTACAAAACATTAAGGACACCTTCCTAATATTGAGTTGCACCCCATATTTTTGCCCTCAGAACAGCCTCAATTCATCAAGGTGTCGAAAGCTTTCCACAGGGATGCTGGCCCATGTTGACTCCAATTCCACAGTTGTGTAAAGTTGTCTGGATGTCCTTTGGGTGATGGACCACTATTAATACACACAGGAAACTGTTGAGTGTGAAAAACCCAGCAGTGTTGCAGTTCTAGACTCAAACCGGTGCGCCTGGCACCTACTTCCATACCTCATTCAAAGGCACTTAAATCTTTTGTCACCCTCTGAATGGCAAACATACACAATCCATGTCTCAATGCTTAAAAATCCTTCTTTAATCTGTCTCCTCCCCTTCAACTATACTGATTGAGATGGATTTAACAAGTGATAAGGGATCATAGCTTTCACCTGGATTCACCTGTTATATGTAATGGAAAGAACAGGTGTCCTTAATGTTTTGTACACTCAGTATATATATATAAAAAAAAATTGCTGTATATTGCGTGATAAATAATATAACAATATTGTATATTGTGTGGTAAAATATATTGTTTGGTCTCATACAGTCTCATATAGTCCGTCGTATTTACTGATGAGAGGAGGGCATGATCTATGGTTGGGTTTTCCAATGTGCTTATGGCTTGAGACTGTCGCACATGTCCTGCGGTTCTAGCTGTCAGTCTCTCTCTGTCTCTGACATGTTATCTTACACGATGTATCAATGTAATTTGTTTTTGTGGGGATTTCAAGTCGCTTCCGCTGTTACTCAGAGGATAACCTGGGTACAGACACTGTTATACGGTAGGAGACTGGGGCTAATGTCTTGTCTTGTGTCTATTTCAAAAACCATGGTCATTTTCTTTATGGAAAAAAGTGTCAAATGTAGATATCTACTGTATGCATCTCATGCATGTAAAAATATCCCTACATTAACAAGCGGTAGACATTCAGTGGAACTGCAGAATCTTCCAGAACATGTCCTATTTATTCTTCTACAAACAAGTAGCAATCCGTTGTTTGACAGGTCAGTTTTTGCTTCCATTCCGCAGCACAAAGAGATGGCTACACACACAGCACAAAGAGATGGCTACATACACAGCACAAAGAGATGGCTACACACACAGCACAAAGAGATGGCTACACACACAGCACAAAGAGATGGCTACATACACAGCACAAAGAGATGGCTACATACACAGCACAAAGAGATGGCTACACACACAGCACAAAGAGATGGCTACACACACAGCACAATTAGATGCTACATACACAGCACAAAGAGATGGCTACATACACAGCACAAAGAGATGGCTACATACACAGCACAAAGAGATGGCTACACACAAGCAACAAGAGATGGCTACATACACAGCACAAAGAGATGGCTACATACACAGCACAATTAGAATGGCTACATACACAGCACAAAGAGATGGCTACATACACAGCACAAAGAGATGGCTACATACACAGCACAAAGAGATGGCTACATACACTAAATTCAGACAAAATTAGATGGTTGTTTCTTTATGTACAAATGGCTTTTTGAAATTCACACTATCACACATAGTGCTTAATGGCACTTTTGTTCAAATGTGTTCTCTCTCTCACTCACTCCATCTCGCTCCCCTCTCTCTCTTCCTCCCACCGCTCTCTGACGCTCTCTCTTTCTCTCCCTCTCTCGCTTCCTCTCTCCCTCTCACTCTCTTTATCACTCTCTCTCCCCCCTCTCTCTCTTCCTCCCCCCGCTCTCTGACTCTTTCTCTCCCTCTGTCCCTGTTGCTCTCTCTATCACTCTCTCTCTTTCTGGATCAAGATTCATGATTTACTGAGGTATGCAATGGGCATACAAGGCTCTGAGATTAGTGATGGTATCATGTTCTGTATAGCTTCAAGGGGGAAATCACATACAGATTCAGCGCAAGAAGGATTCTCAAAGAGACCATTTCAATTTAGGGAGTGAGATGAAGGCCGTTCACTGAACAACAATGAGTCTAAGCAAACACTAGCTTTTGGTGAGGTAGAATTAAACAATTTGCTGTGGTGGATGCTTTTTTTATTCTGCTGAAATGTGTGAGGATTACATCCTATTTGACTGAACATTACATGTATCAAATGTCTCATGTTGGGGGTACTGAATCAGTCTTCAAGAATCTCTCTATCCCTGGTTTGCAGATAAAAACGTAGCTTTCCATGCTTTGTAAAGAGTGTGTCATTTTTGTAAATTAAACATTTTGTATAGGCTAAATGCAATTTGTGAGCTCTTACGCTTACTGAATTATTTTCCATGATACTTTTGAGATGTCTGTTTTGGTAATAGCAAGTTATTGGTCATAAAATGTGTCTGAATCAATCCTCAAACAACTAAACAAGAATATACAGCCTTTGTGGCCTTGCTTCAAATGTAACAGCTGTTTCCTACTGCTCCAATGTCACTATTATACAGTATGACTACACGCTAAGGCTGTGTCCCAAATGGCACCCTTATCCCTACATGGTGAAGTACTTTTAACCATGCCCCTACCTATGGGTCCTGATCAAAAGTAGTGCACTATATAGGCAATAGGGTGCCATTTGGGACGGAGTTTAAGTGTTGTATTATACACAGCAAAGTACAGCATGACCTTGGTGTGTGAATCATAATAATGCATCCCTTAGTCAAATGTAGGTGAAACTTCCCAGATGTTATGCAATGTATCAGTGTGTAAAGTATAGGCCTGCACATACTGTAGAGTCTGTGAGTCCCAAATGGCACCATATTCCCTATAGTGCAGTACATTTGACCAGGGCCCATACAGTGCACCACGTTTGACCAGAGCCCTATGAGTCCTGGTCAAAGTGGTGCACTATATAGGGAATAGGGTGCCATTTGGGAGACAGTCAGAGTTTTACAGTGAAGATGTACAATGTATAATGACTATGATTGACCTAGCTATGTGAGAGACATGATTCCACAGAAGTATGATAACATGCACATGTCGTCATACTGCACAACAAGATTAATGACTGGATTTAGTGTAACTATGACATCATTGTCTATGTATCATTCCAAAAAATGTCTACTGACACTACATCTGCACTGATGTAACTTACCACATAGTCCAGTGATTACCGCACCGTACACAAAAGCTATTGGAGAAGAACCAGAGCCGTACTGCACTACTGACTGGGTCATTGGGCGAGGCTGCTTACTTTGAGATTATACAGGGTTCCCATAAGCATAGATTAAACTCTGTAAATTAGTCTGAGTCCTAAATGGCATCATATTCCCTATATAGTGCACTACTTTTGAGTCTTGAGTCACCAACACAAAAAGACAATTGGGTCCTAATGAAAAGTAGTGCCCTACCGTAAGAAGAGAAAAGGGTACCATGTGGGAAGCTTCCTAGCTAGCTCATCGAGGAGAAGGAGGCTGAGGAGCCTCCCCAAAGGCCTGTTCTTTCTACCGTGTGGCCCCAGACAGACACATGTAATTGGGGTGTGAAATGCAGCTGCTAGTGGGTGGGGCCCAAACACACCGTCTCGCAGATAGAATCGAGTCACCAACTTAAAAAGACAATTAGGTCCAAATGAGAAATAGATTTTCACACATATTGAATGGATGTTAAAACAAAGCATGCAATAAATACCATCTGGAGACATGCTGGAGTCCCTCTACTCCCCAAACACACACACTCACACACAGCCTTCCCCTCCTTGTTAGCCTTAGCTAAAGCATTAACATTTGATCTCCCAGTGAAAACTCAACACTAAACACAGAGCAAAGAAGTGTACTTTAATTCAATAAACAGATCAGCAACTCCATAGCATGTACTATATTAATTGTGAGTCCCAAATTGCACCCTATCCACTATATAGTGCACCACTCTTGACAAGGACCCATAGGACTCTGGATAAAAGTAGAGAATAGGGTGCCATTTGGGAGACAGGCAGTTATAATACATGCTCACTGTAAAACACTGTTACTGGAATTAGTAAGTAGATGATATCACCAGTTTCTTCTGGGCTTTAGGGATTTTCCTCTAACACTCATGTTGTCTGGATGACTCGACCTTATTAGGAACTGGATGCTGACTCACACCAGGTATTTTTTTGTTTGTAAATTATTATACATTTTTTTACAAAACAAAACATACACATAGAAACGACATCACACAAACATCAACTAAATCACACCCTCCCAAACCCACATGCTCCAACCTCCATGTTCAGCACCCGCTTCACTCTCCGCCACATGGCCTGAAACTGTACCATTTGGTTTCTCTCAGTCGCCCATGCACTTTAAACATTTAGGTAATAAAGCATTTGACCTTTCCATTGTGTTAACGACGGAAGATTGGTTGATTTCCGGTTTTGAAATGTACGTTTTTTAAAGATGATTGACGAGAAAATGATTGCCCAACCCATCAGGTATCTCTTTGTACCCTCATATGCCATGTCTTGAAATTTGCAGATACAGTTGAAGTCGGAAGTTTACATACACCTTAGCCATTTAAACTCAGTTTTTCACAATTCCTCACATTTAATCCGAGTAAAAATTCCGTCTTAGGTCAGTTAGGATCACCGCTTTATTTTAAGAATGTGAAATGTCAGAATAATAGTAGAGAGAATGATTAATTTCAGCTTTAATTTATTTCATCACATTCCCTGTGGGTCAGAAGTTCACATACACTCAATTAGTATTTGGTAGCATTGCCTTTAAATTGTTTAACTTGGGTCAAACATTTCGGGTAGCCTTCCACAAGCTTCCCACAATAAGTTGGGTGAATTTTGGCCCATTCCTTCTGACAGAGCTGGTGGAACTGAGACAGGTTTGTAAGGCCTCCTTGCTCGCACACACTTTTTCAGTTCTGCCCACACATTTTCTATAGGATTGAGGTCAGGGCTTTGTGATGGCCACTCCGATACCTTGACTTTGTTGTGCTCAACCCATTTTGCCACAACTTTGGAAGTATGCTTGGGGTCATTGTTCATTTTGAAGACCCATTTGCGACCAAGCTTTAACTTCCTGACTGATGTCTTGAGATGTTTCTTCAATATATCCACATACTTTTCTTTCCTCGTGATGCCAACTATTTTGTGAAGTGCACCAGTCCCTCCTGCAGCAAAACACCCCCACAACATGATGCTGCCACCCCCGTGCTTCACGGTTGGGATGGTGTTCTTTGGCTTGCAAGCCTCCCAATTTTCCTCCAAACATAACGATGGTCGTTATGGCCAAACAGTTCTATTTTTGTTTTATCAGACGCCAGGACACTCCAAAAAGTACGATCTTTGTACGCATATGGAGTTGCAAACCGTAGTCTGGCTTTTTAATGGCGGTTTTGGAGCAGTGGCTTCTTCCTTGCTGAGCGGCCTTTCAGGTTATGTCGACATAGGACTCGTTTTACTGTGGCTATAGATACTTTTGTACCTGTTTCCTCCAGCATCTTCACAAGGTCCCTTGCTGTTGTTCTGGGATTGATTTGCACTTTTTGCACCAAAGTACATTCATCTCTAGGAGACAGAACGCGTCTCCTTCCTGAGCGGTATGACGGCTGCATGGTCCCATGGTGTTTATACTTGCGTACTATTGTTTGTACAGATGAACGTGGTACCTTCAGGCGGTTGTAAATTTCTTCCAAGGATGAACCAGACTTGTGGAGGTCTACAATTTGTTTTCTGAGGTCTTGGCTGATTTCTTTTGATTTTCCCATGATGTCAAGCAAAGAGGTACTGAGTTTGAAGGTAGTGTCACGGCTGTTGAAAGAGGAGGACCAAGGTGCAGTGTGGTGAGCGTACATTTTCTTTTATTAATAAAACATTATGCCGAACAAAACAATAAACACTACAAAAACAAACCGTGAAGCTAAAGGCTATGTGCCCTAAACAAAGTCAACTTCCCACAAAGACAGGTGGAAAAAAGAGCTACCTAAGTATGGTTCTCAATCAGAGACAACGATAGACAGCTGCCTCTGATTGAGAACCACACCCGGCCAAACACAAAGAAATAGAAAACATAGAAATAAAGAAACTAGAATGCCCACCCTAGTCACACCCTGGCCTAACCAAAATAGAGAATAAAAGCCTCTCTATGGCCAGGGCGTGACAGTACCCTCCCCCAAAGGTGCGGACTCCGGCCGCAAAACCTGACTCTAAAGGGGAGGGTCCGTGTGGGCTTCCATTACGGCGGCGGCTCTGGTGCGGGACGTAGACCCCCCTCCGCCTCTGGCTCCCCCCACTTTGGTGGCGCCTCTGGTGTGGGGACCCTCGTAGCCGACCCCAGACTGGGGACCCTCGTAGCGGGCCCCGGACTGGGCACCCTCGTTGGGGGCTCCGGACTGGAGGCCGTCGCTGGAGGCTCCGGACTGGAGAACGTCGCTGGAGGCTCCGAACTGGAGAACGTCGCTGGAGGTTCCGGACTGGAGGCCGTCGTTGGAGGCTCCGGACTGGAGGCCGTCGCTGGAGGTGCCGGACTGGAGAACGTCGCTGGAGGCTCCGGACTGGAGACCTTCGCTGGAGGCTCCGGACTGGAGGCCTTCGTTCCATGACTCCTCACTGGAGGCTTCGTGCCATGGATCATCACTGGAGGCTTCTTGCCATGGATCATCACTGGAGGCTTCGTGTCATGGATCATCACTGGAGGCTTCGTGCCATGGATCATCACTGGAGGCTTCTTGCCATGGATCATCACTGGAGGCTTCTTGCCATGGATCATCACTGGAGGGAGGAGACGTATGGGCAGTCTGGTACGTTGAGCTGCCACAGGGCTCACCAGGCTGGGGAGACATACGGGAGGATTAGTTCTAGGCGCAGGCACAGGACTCACCAGGCTGGAGAGACATACAGGAGGCCCTGTCCTAGGCAGAGGCACCGGCTACACTGGGCCGTGGAGGCGCACTGGAGGTCTTGAGCGTAGAGCCTGCACAACCCGTCCTGGCTGGATAGTTGTTTTTGCCCTGCTGATGCGGGGCGCAGGCACAGGATGCAGTGGGCTGTGCAGACGCACCCTCTGTGGAAAGGGTTCTAAAGGGAATCCCAAAAGGTTCTACCTGGAACCAAAAATAGATCTTTAAAGTGTTCTCCTATGGGGACAGCTGAATAACCCTTTTTCTAAGAGTGTACCTACTGCCCTGGTCCTGTCATAATTATTTCCACTTGTCTAAGAGTGTATTTGAGGCCACTGGAAATCAAGTGTGAAAGGTGACATCATACATTCAGAAAGGTTTTTTGCTCACTTCTATGTTTGCTGAAACTGAGGCCAATGGATTTATAGAGCCTGTGCTCTCTGCATGTGTAAATTCACCAGCACTTTACAGTATGACATCATGGCTGATGAGCTAATCATATCAAAGTTTCATTGGATGAGTCACCTGGTTGGTTGATGCAGTGTATCTAAGTATTCTTCGGTCCCGTTGCTACAATGCTGGGAGTCAGTTGGCCACTGAGTTTCACGCATTCATCAATAGCCTGGAATACCTCAGAGAATTAGGACTACCGCTTCTGAATGGGGAGGAGATTGTGCTTCACTGATATTCCTTATAGCAGTATGAAATAGAATAACACTTTTATCAAATTTATTTAACATTTTATTCAATGTAATCTCGTAAATGGACATTCACTCAACGTTAACAAAACAAAGGACATGATCGTGAACTTCAGGAAACAGCAGAGGGAGCACCTCCCCCACCCCCCCCATCCACATCGACGGGACAGTAATGGAGAAGGTGGAAAGTTTTAAACTCCTCGGCGTACACATCACGGACAAACTGAAATGGTCCACCCACACAGATAGCGTGGTGAAGAAGGCGCAACAGCGCCTCTTCAACCTCAGGAAGCTGAAAAAATTTGGCTTGTCACCTAAAACACTGACAAACTTTTACAGATGAACAATCGAGAGCATCCTGTCGGGCTGTATCACCGCCTGGCACGGAAACTGCACCGCCCTCAACCACAAGGCTCTCCAGAGGGTAGTGAGGTCTGCACAACACATCACCGGGGGCAAACTACCTGCCCTTCAGGACACCTACAGCACTCGATGTCACAGGAAGGTCAAAAAGATCATCAAGGACAACAACCACCCGAGCCACTGCCTGTTCACCCCGTTATCATCCAGAAGGCGAGGTCAGTACAGATGCATCAAAGCTGGGATCGAGAGACTGAAAAACAGCTTCTATCTCAAGGCCATCAGACTGTTAAACAGCCATCACTAACATTGAGTGGCTGCTGCCAACATACTGACTCAAATCTCTGGCTACTTTAAGAGCATTTCTTAATAAAGGTATCACCAGTCACTTTAAATAATGTTTACATATCCTACATTACTCATCTCATATGTATATACTGTACTCCATACCATCTACCGTATCTTGCCAATGCCGCACGGCCATCGCTCATCCATATATTTATATGTACATATTCTTATTCATCCCTTTACATTTGTGTGTATAAGGTAGTTGTTGTGAATTTGTTAGATTACTTGTTAGATATTACTGCACTGTCGGATCTAGAAGCATAAGCATTTCGCTACACTCACATTAACATCTGCTAACCATGTGTATATGACCAATACAATTTGATTTGATTTAATAGAGGAAGAAAGGAAGAACGTTTTAAATCCATAGACCATATGCAGTAATTGTATGGTTTGATTGAAATGTTCCTCCTCGAGCAGAGAAAAAAGGACAAAGAAAACCAACATGTGCATTTGTCTGTATGTGCAGTTTAACCAAGCAGAATATAGGTCAGATGTGAAGTATCTGATGCTACTTGATCTACTGCTTCTGGAGCTGATGTAATGCCATCTCTTGGATATTGACAAAATGGAATATGATCATCACAAATTGTACATGCTTCACGTCTGTGAAATCTCATTATGGACTTATGTTTTATCCTCTCTCCCCCACTCCCACCCCACTCCCCCATGAACATGAAGGCAAAAGGTTAATACCAATACGTATGAGATAAATTGGAAGAGGGGGACAAAAAAAATCCAATCCCTCCATTAACCCTGTGAGATGTTTGCCTTTCTTCACTGTGGGCACGCTTTCATTCTAGCACTATCACCCATATGCTACTGCAGCTAATTCTCCCAGCGCCGCGCTGCGGGCGGATACTATCAGCTCCATTGCCTTTTAAAAGATAAAAAAGAGATGACCTTGTATAGAAGAGATGACCTTGTATAGAAGAGATGACCTTGTATAGAAGAGATGACGTTGTATAGAAGAGATGACCTTGTATAGAAGAGATGACGTTGTATAGAAGAGATGACCTTGTATAGAAGAGATGACCTTGTATATATCAGACAGTGCCACAATATTGGATATTTTCATATTTGTCACCGGTTCCGGTTAGGGATTTGGAACATTTCCTCTTGCTCCACACGCACAGCACTGGGTGAAATTACACTCACGTTTTGGAAAAGGAAATGCATGATATTTATTTGCATATAAACTGCGATAAATTGCAATCTGAAATCAACTAAAGCTGTGCTTATTTAATAAATGTTATACTGTCTTTTACAGCCCCTGGACTTTCTCTCCCTGCTTGACCACCTCCCTCAGATGACCATTCAACCCATAAACTTTCTAATGACTGTCCATCTGATGATGTTGTGATGTATTTTTTTATTTAATTGCATGTCTTTTTTTGTTTCTTGAAAGCGCTTTGAGATTCTTTATGTAATGAATAGCTCCATAAAAGTTGAATCAATTATTAATATTATTATTAATACCAGGAATGTGACATTCAAATCATAATTTCAACAAGAAAATGTCTTATGTAATACACACGCACAGCAAGGTGAAGAAAAGTAAGTGCACAGCACTGTAGTTTGAGGAGAGTAATTGACTACATCAGTGGCGGTCGGTGCCGTTTAAGACGAGGGAGGACGTTATTTTTTATGAGCATGGCCTTATTTCTATTACAGCATATTGGATGACTGTCATTCATATTCCATTCACCCAGTTCAATGTAACATTGATTGGTTTAGGCTACTACAGTACATGATTCTCAAATGTTCCCTACAGCCGTCATGAGGTTGGTACAACCTAGCCTATGAATGAAAGTTTACAACATAGGTGTACAGATCGAGAGAAAATTTGAGTAATCAAGGTGACAGTGACACATTCAATACCGCCTTGTATACTCTTGCCTGCGTCTAGCTGATCTAGGGTGTAATCATTAGTCCAACAGTTGCAAACGAGAGTTTCATTTGGACAAATTCAAGTATGTTTTTCACTGTTTCATTCCATTTGCTTCAGTTTAAGAAACATTTTTCAACAGAATCAGCGGAATGAATACACACCTGATCACCCGCAAACACTTTCACTTCCATAGCAGCCACATACAAACAGCATGATTGCTTTGCTCGTTACATAATTCCTTCTCGCATCTATGCACTCTCCTCCTCTCACCTTTTCCCTTCGCTTGTGGACACAACTGCTCTCTGTGACCAGGTGATAAAACCTTCCCAAGCCAAACCTTCATATCGTCAAATCAAATTTTATTTGTCACATGCGCCGCATACAACAGGTGTAGACCTTACAGTGAAATGCTTACTTAAAAACCCTTAAACAACAATGCAGTTTTAAGAAAATAACCCCCCAAAAAAGTAAGAGATAAGAATAACAAATAATTAAAGAGCAGCAGTAAATAACAATAGCAATGCTTTATACAGGGGTTACCGGTACAGAGTCAATGTCAATGTGCGGGGGCACCGGTATCGAGGTAATTGAGTTAATATGTACATGTAGGTGGAGTTATTAAAGTGACTATGCATAGATAATAACAGAGAGTAGCAGCAGCATTCCAGAGGGGGGGCAATGCAAATAATCCGGGTAGCCATTTGATTATGGCTTGGGGGTAGAAGCTGTTTAGGAGCCTCTTGGACCTAGACTTGGCACTCCGGTACCACTTTCCGTGTGGTAGCAGAGAGAACAGTCTATGACTAGGGTGACTGGAGTCTTTGACCATTTTCAGGGCCTTCCTCTGACACCGCCTGGTATAGAGGTCCTGGATGGCAGGAAGCTTGACCACCGGTGATGTACTGTGCCGTACGCACTACCCTCTGTAGTGCCTTGCGGTCGGAGGCCGAGCAGTTGCCATACCAGGCAGTGATGCAACCCATCAGGATGCTCTTGATGGTGCAGCTGTAAAACCTTTTGAGGATCTGAGGACCCATGCCAAATCTTTTCAGTCTCCTGAGGGGGAATAGGTTTTGACGTGCCCTCTTCACGACTGCCTTGGTGTGCTTGGACCATGTTAGTTTATTGGTGATGTGGACGCCAAGGAACTTGAAGCTCTCAACCTGCTCCACTACAGCCCCGTCGATGAGAATGGGAGCGTGCTCGGTCCTCCTTTTCCTGTAGTTCACAATCATCGCCTTTGTCTTGATCACGTTGAGGGAAAGGTTGTTGTCTCTGACCTCCTCCCTATAGGCTGTCTCATCATAGTCGGTGATCAGGCCTACCACTGTTGTGTCATCAGCAAACTTAATGATGGTGTTGGAGTCGTGCTTGGCCGTGCAATCATGAGTGAACAGGGAGCACAAGAGGGGGCTGAGCACACACCCCTGAGGGACCCCGTGTTGAGGACCAGCGTGGCGGATGTGTTGTTACCTACCCTTACCACCTGGGGGCGGCCCGTCAGGAAGTCCAGGATCCAGTTGCAGAGGGAGGTGTTTAGTCCCAGGGTCCTTAGCTTAGTGATGCGTTTTGAGGGCACTATGGTGTTGAACGCTAAGCTGTAGTCAATGAATAGCATTCTCACATAGGTGTTCCTTCTGTCCAGGTGGGAAAGGACAGTGGAATAGAGACAGCATCATCTGTGGATCTGTTGGTGCGGTATGTAAATTGTAGTGGTTCTGGGGCTTCTGGGATAATGGTGTTAATGTGAGCCATGACCAGCCTTTCAAAGCATTTCATGGCTACAGACGTGAGTGCTACGGGTCGGTAGGCATTTAGGCAGGTTACCTTAGTGTTCTTGGGCACAGGGACTATGGTGGTCTGCTTGAAACATGTTGGTATTACAGACTCAGACAGGGAGAGGTTGAAAATGTCAGTGAAGACACTTGCCAGTTGGTCAGCACATGCTCGGAGTACACGTCCTGGTAATCCCTGCGGCCTTGTGAATGTTGACCTCTTTGAAGGTCTTACTCACATCGGCTGCGGAGAGTGTGATCACACAGTCGTCCGGAACAGCTGATGTTCTCATGCATGTTTCAGTGTTACTTGCCTCGAAGCGAGCATAGAAGTTATTTAGCTCGTCTGGTAGGCCCGTGTCACCGGGCAGCTCTCTGCTGTCCTTCCCTTTGTAGTCTGTAATAGTTTTCAAGCCCTGCCACATCCGACGAGCGTCAGAGTCGGTGTAGTATGATTCGATCTTAGTCCTGTACTGACACTTTGCCTGTTTGATGGTTTGTCAGAGCGAGATTTCTTATAAGCTTCCGGGTTAGGGCAGCTCTACCCTTTAGTTCAGTGAGGATGTTTCCTGTAATCCATGGCTTCTGGTTGGAGTATGTACGTACAGTCACTGTGGGGACGACATCCTCAATGCACTTATTGATAAAGCCAGTACCTGATGTGGTGTACTCCTCAAAGCCATCGGAAGAATCCCGGAACATATTCCAGTCTGTGCTAGCAAAGCAGTCGTGTAGTTTAGCATCTGCTTCATCTGACCGCTTTTTTTATAGGCTGAGTCACTGGTGCTTCCTGCTTTAATTTTTGCATGTAAGCAGGAATCAGGAGGATATAATCATGGTCAGATTTGCCAAATGGAGGGTGGGGAGAGCTTTGTGTGGAGTAAAGGTGGTCTAGAATTATTTTTCCTCTGGTTGCACATTTAACATGCTGATAGAAATTAGGTAAAACTGATTTAAGTTTCCCTCTATTAAAGTCCCCGGGCCACTAGGAGAGACGCCTCTGGATGAGCGTTTTCCTGTTTGCTTATGGCGGTATACAGCTCATTGAGCGCGGTTTTAGTGCCAGCATCGGTCTGTGGTGGTATGTGGACAGCTACAAAATATACTGATGAAAACTCTCTAGGTAGATAGTGTGGTCTACAGCTTATCATGAGATACTCTACCTCAGGCGAGCAAAGCCTCGAGACTTACTTAGATATATTGCACTAGTTGTTGTTCACATATTTGCATAGGTTCTCTGTCTTACCAGAGGCTGCTGTTCTCTCCTGCCGATGGAGTGTATAACCCGCCAGCTGTATGTTCTTAATGCCGTTGTTCCGACATGACTCGGTGAAACATAAGATATTACAGTTTTTAATGTCCCATTAGTAGGATATATGTGCGTTCAGCTCGTCCCTTTTATTTTCCAGCAATTGAACATTAGGTAGCAGGACGGAAGGCCAGGGCCGATTAGCCACTCGTCGCCTGATCCTCGCAAGGCACCCTGATCTTTTTCCACGAAATCTCAGTTTCCTTCTCCAGCAAATCACAGGGATCTGGGCCTGGTCGGGTGTCTGTAGTAGGATATCCCTCCTGTCTGACTCATTGAAGAAGAACTCTTTGTCCAGTTTGAAGTGAGCAATCGCAGTTCTGATGTCCAGAAGCTATTTTCGGTCATAAGAGATGGTAGCAGCAACATTATGTACAAAACGAGTTACGAACAATGCGAAAAAACAAACAAAATAGCATGGTTGGTTCAGAACCGATAAGACGGCAGCCCTCCCCTCCGGCACCATCCTACTACCAAAAGCTTACCATAACCGCTAACCGCTACACACAGCCTAAATAGTTGTCACCATTATTAGCTAACTTCATAGTCAACATAGCTACTAGAACTAACGTGTTAGTAAACCCGCTACAACCATGCAGTACAGTGTATAGCAAGCAGTTTAGCAGTTACACCAGCGGGCCCCAGTGGCAATAAATTAATAAAACCAAAAGCTTACCTTGACTTGGAAGAGTTCACGTGTTGGATAGCCATAGCCAGCTAGCTAACATAGATCCCTCTTTGTTTGAGCCGGGTGTTTGAGTAAGTGAACGTGAAAAAAATACAACAAAATATAGCTAGCTCTCTCTCACTCTCTCTCTTGCTCTCTCTCTTGCTTCTCCTACATTTTTGAAGAAATTAATTTGTTCAAAACTGTTCAACTATTGTCTTTCTCTCTCTTTGAGTCAACTACTCACCACAATATATGCACTGCAGTGCTAGCTAGCTGTAGCTTATGCTTTCAGTACTATATTAATTTTCTGATCCTTTGATTGGGTGGACAACATGTCAGTTCATGCTAAAAGAGCTCTGATAGGTTGGAGGACGTCCCCCGGAAGTTGTCATAATTACTGAGTAAGTCTATGGATGGGGGTGAGAACCATGAGCCTCCAAGGTTTTGTATTGAAGTCAATGTACCCAGAGGAGGACAGAAACTAGCTTCCCTCCGGCTACACCATGGTGCTACCACAGAGAGTGCTGTTGAGGCTACTGTAGACCTTCATTGCAAAACAGTGTGTTTTAATATATATTGTTGCTGGCCACCTAGCTACAGTATTCTTCCTTCCTTGTCCCTTGGCAACGGCAATGAAGATAGGTCATAGTGAACAAACAGACCACATCAAACACCATCTATATATTACAGAGATGAAAGTAATTATGTTTAGAGGAAATTAATAGCAGACTGGTGACTGGTCAGTACAACAAGATGAAGAAGACCTGCATGTTTTGGGGTCCGGGAACATTGGCCCAAATTATATCATTTTTCTGTCATTAAAATCAAAGTGTGATATTATGATCTGATGGCAATGCGTTTTAGAATATTCTTAAATATAATTGATTGAACATGTGGCTTATAAAGAGTTAGACTTAGTTAACAAATATAATGCAGACTTAAAAACCAAATTGTGAATCACTCATCTTATATAAGATGATAAAGTTGTGGAATCTAATTACCATCAGAAGACACTGATGGTAATATAAAAAAGCTCAGAGGGTTCATAAGGAATTGTTTGAACATCTTATTGAAAAGTCTGGCACAGTTTCAAGCTCTGTTAATCCAGGGTTATAGATGTGAACGTGGTTTCCCCCAATGGGATTCAAATCACCAATCATCCTCTCCAAAGACATACACCACACAGATAATTGAAGTGGTTGTAACCGAAGATATTGAGTATCGAATACAATTATTTTTTTGCTTTGCTACCTTATATTGCATATTGTAAATTACTCACTTAATCAACAAAAGAAAGTTAAAGTGTCTCTTATTCCCCTCAAAGCTGGGCATAAACATACACACGCACGCACACATGCACACACGCACACAAATCTGTTTTCTGGTATGGAGCCACAGACTCCCTGTTGTTGTTCCATCTCTGCCAGTTGTACAGAGCTCAGATTTCGTGGATGGGCTGTCTGTTGTCAGTGAGGCTCGCATCCGGCCTGGGGATTTGACACAATGCATCTATTGCTTCAATGAAAGTGCTCAAAGTGGAGAGGGAAAAAAATGACTTGGCTCAACGACGTTGGTGACATGCACCCGTTGTCCCTGTCTCCCGATGTGTTGCTGCTTCAAATTACCCTGGCCATGGCTGTTGCATGATTGCATGATTTCTCACCACATGGTGGAAACTATGCTGCCCTGCTGCCCATTCATTGTAAATGAATACAACCCCAAACCCCCCCATTTGAAAGAATCCATTTGAATGGTCTCCGTCCCAGACAGAGATGGGCTTGTGTCTGTACGTGCCAACCAGTTCAGAAGCCACATTCTTGGGGAGTGAAGTGGAGTGAGTGGAGGCCTAGGTTGCATCCCAAATGGAAATCTACATGTATTCACTACATAGTGCACTACCTTTGACCAGGGCTCTGATCAAAAGTAGTGCACTATATAAAGAGTAGTGTGCTATTTGTGATGCAGCCCTGGCCTGCAGACAAAGACATAGCTCCCCCTAGTTCTGCAGTCAGAAGAACAAAACAGCATCATTACTGTTAATTGTTCATGAATATTTCTGTACATCCTTGATGGTGCAAATAGCACCTCCTGAACACCCAGGGCTGTGTTATGTTTTGTCAAATCTACCAGAGCAAGACATTGCGGAGCCAGACGTTTGTTTTACTGTGTGGAATGATCACTGAAATGGTCTGCTTTTTTATGTTGATGTCTCTTAACCTTCTGTGTACAACACCAAGATAAATACCTAGTAACATTTGTTGCTTGGCAATAAAGTGTTCTGATTCTGATTCTGCAGATGCATGAGAACAGATCAGTTTGAAGATCAGTAAGAGACCTCTGCTCTTGATCATAGATATTGTGCTCGCTAGACTAGAGGACTTGACCCAACGTTTCAATATAATTTGTAAAGCTCAATATTAACCTCTTAAATTTCGATTTGTACCATGTTTTGATTGAAGGCTTAAAACATCTTCTGTGCATGTTGCACTCTCTTCTTGCAGGACAAAATGCACTTGGACTATAGCACTACTGTATTTCTGTGCGTCTGCACAATTTTAAGCTGTGCTTGCAGTAAAACCTCCACCACCAACACCATCCTAAATAGTCCCTTCTTTCATTCTCCTTCTGTCTGGGGTCCAGCTACCCGCCCCCCCCCCCCCCCCCCCCCCCCCCCCCCCCCCCCCCCCCCCCCCTAGCAGGCAATGAGAGAGACCAGGGGCTCACTCCTCTTTACAATGCCAGAGAGACCACCCTCTTCAGTCTCCGAGCTATGTTCCGACTCACTCACAATCGGGACATTCACAAACATGGGATGCGAGCCATTTCCTTCTGCTAGCATCTCCCATTAGCTCAGACACGGAGACAGAGGATGCGTCTTCAATATTGGCAACCTATTCCCATTGGGCCCTAGTCCAAAGTAGTGCACTATGTAGGGAAAATGGTACCATTTGGGATGCACCCCTATGAGGGCAACGCCACATACCGAGCCAAGATTCCCAAGTGGTGAGAAATCACATAGCTATGTCCCCAGTGAATGTATGTGTGTGAATGTGTGTGTGATCCCAAAACAAGGAAGCATAGCCAAAAAGTGTCTGGCACGAGGCCAGAATGCCAAGTTCACAGATCCCCATTCAGTAGGAAGACAGCCCAAAACCAAAAACCTATTTTAGGTCTACATGCTACAGCCTATAAGAGATTCAGATTGTAACAATGTCTAGGTTTTATAGAACGTTTATGTAGTGTAACGGGTGGTACGTAAAGAAGACCCTGCGTTGTTCTGCAAGACCTTGCAAGACTGTATCAACAAAAAAAAACTATTGATAGTTAGTGTTACTGGTGGTTCATTATAACACTGCATAGTTCTGTGGGTTTGAAGGGTAAACCATCGGTCACCTAAAAGTCATTAACCCTTCCCTCCTTCTGATCAAACTGGGGTAGTGTAGTCGTACTATACAACCCAAGTGGCACTCTTTTCCCTTTTTGGTGCACTACTTTTGACCAGCGCCCATGGGGAAGTAGGCCAATGGGGGCGGCAGGTAACTTCGTGGTTAAGTGCGTTGGGCCAGTAACCGAAAAGTCGCTGGTTCAAATCCCAGACCCGGCTATGTGAAAAATCTGTCGATGTGCCCTTGAGCAAGGCACTTAACCCTAATTGCTCCTATAAATCGATCTGGACAAGAGTGTCTGCTAAATGTTGTAAATGTAAAAATGGAAGTGCACTATATAAAGAATTAGGTGCCATCAGGGGCACAGCCATTTGGTACTTTACCACAATGGCACACAGCAGTTACACTTGCAAAGAAAACAGTTGATATGTTTTACAATGTAAATTTCCCTGTGTGCGTACTGTCTGGAGAAATAGGACATTGCTCCCATAGGAAATAACATACCGGTCAAAAATATAAATGTGATTTAACCAAATAGCAACGATGAAAAGTGCAGTGTGTGTATGTTTGTGTGTTTGTGTGTGAATGTGTGCCCTATTCAGGTCAAGAGTCTGGCAGTAAGTGGATTAATCACTGTCACCTGGGCACCGCGGAGCAGCAATTTAGATGCTAAGTACAGTCTTTACACATATATCTTTAGTTAAAACAGTGGGGAAGCAGAGAAGAGACCACACAGTGGAGGAGGAAAGAGTTATGACAAACAGAAAGCTCATATATTAACTGTAATTTTATGCAGTGCATTTGTTGCATTTGTTGGGGACAGACTGTTCATAGATCAAGCTGTTAAGGAGGAGGAGGTTGGTTGTTTTTAGCGATTTAGCACAAAACGTATTTTTATTTTTCCATGAAGAGGAAATGTTAAAAACATAACCCGTTTCCAATACTCACATAAAGCCTTTCTTTCTTGTGTGTCACACAAATCACTGGGGGAAAATACGCTTGTGGTGGAAGACTTTCTAGTTGTCTCCAAAGCATTTTTTACCTATTAAATTAAGATGATGATGGGACTTGCTTCACTTTTGGTGGTATTGAGCACAAAATTCCTTTCTAGAACTAGCTGTCACTGGAAATATTTCTAACTATTACAGCAACATGGTGAGACATCCAAATCCTGCTCATAACATGCTGATCTGATTCTATCACATAAAACCAAACTGAACATCTAGGATCGCTCCTAATTACTAAAAGAGAGCCAGAAAGGTGACATTTGTCCAGCACAATGTTGGCGGTTGGTGTCCTGTCCAAGCCTCCAGATGCACGAGAGGACCTAGTACCAGGTCATCTTCAGACAGACAGAGCTGACCTCTGGGCTTGGAGCCCAAATGAAAAACACCTGTATTGAAAGGAAAAAATAGGCACCCCTTAATCCAGTTGCAGCCCCTCTCAGGTCTCAGGTTGTGTCCCAAATGGCTGCCTATTGCCTGTATAGTGCACTACGTTTGACAAGACCCCTGTAGGACCTGGTCGAAAGTGGTACACTACAGTATATATGGAATAGAGTGACATTTAGGACGCAGCCTGAGTCAGTGACCTGGGCCACTGTCTGGCTAAGTTATTGGCACTTGACCAAGCTGCAGGTTGACCTCAGTCTTCAACTCTCTGTACTACCGAGGAATCACCTACCAGGCGTTTATCTCTATGGGGAGTCTGGCCATCATATTTTTGTTGCATCCCAAATTGCACCCTATACAGTGCATTACTTTTGATCAAAATATCCCTATGATCCCTATGGGCCCCTGTCAAAAGTATATAGGCTCTATATAGAGAGTAGGGTGGCATTTGGGACTTTGAATTTGAATTTACCTCCCAGTGGGGGACATTTACTTGGGCCAACAGGGCAGTTGTACACCTTCTGAATGGTGGATACTTCAACTGGTGGATCAGTTGCCCATCTCAAAGCCAGGTCAGGTCAAGTGTATTACAGTGCTGAGGTGCACAACAGTATATTTTCCAAGGACAAGTAACTTGTTCCAACTGAATATAGTAAGACAGGGTCCTTGGGTTATCTCTCTGGCTATTGCCCCACTACTGCCTATCTAGTGATGGTGCTGCTCTAATTAGCATGTATTCTGCCTTCAGTTTCTTCGTGCTATCTGCAAAGTGAACTGCAGTAACCCAACATACTGTATATCAGCTATACAGTACATAGCTACGGACTATAATATCAATGACTGTTAATAATCACACACCAGTGGAGGCTCCTCAGAGGAGGAAGGGGAGGACCATCCTCCTCAGTGAATTTCATAAAAATAAAATGTGTGAAACATCTAAAAGGTTATCCTTTTTCAGATAAAACTATACTAAATATATTCACGTCACCAAACAATTGATTAAAACACACTGTTTTGCAATTAAAGTATGCAGTAGCCTCAGCAGCACTCTGTAGGGTAGTACCATGGTGTAACCAGAGGACAGCTAGCTTCCATCCTCCTCTGGGTACATTGACTTCAATACAAAACCTAGGAGTCTCGTAGTTCTCACCCCCTTCCATAGACTTACACAGTAATTATGATAACTTCTGGAGGACGTCCTCCAACCTGTCAGAGCTCTTCCAGCATGAACTGACATGTTGTCCACCCAATCAAAGAGAATTAATCTAGTACTAAAAGCATAAGCTACAGGTAGCTAGAATTGTAGTGAATAGAATGCGGTGAGTAGTTGACTCAAAGAAAGAGAAAGACAATAGTCGTACAGTTTTGAACAAATACATTTCTTAAAAAATGGAGAAGTAAGAGAGAGAGATATTTTGTATTTTTTTTCACTTTCACGTTCACTTACTTAGCTAGCAAATGCAGTTAGCTAGTTTACCTTACTCAAACACCCGGCTCAAACAGAGAGATGCTAGCTGACTATGACTATCCAACACAATGCTGGAACTCTTTCAAGTCAAGGTACGTTTTTGGTTTTATTAATTTATTGTAACTGCTGGTGTAACTGCTAAATTGCTTACTTTTTGTACACTGTACTGCATGATTGTAGTGGTTTTACTAACGCGTTAGTCCTATAAGCTACGTTCACTATAATGAAAAACAAACCTGAATTTTTCCAATAGAAACTCTCGTTTGCAACTGTTGCACCCTAGATCAGCTAGATGCAGGCAAGAGTGTGCAAGAAGATATTGAATGTGTCACTGTCTGTCTATGTGTCACTGTCTGTCCCCACAAAAATGTTCTCTCGACCTGTGTACATCTATGTTGTAAACTTTAATTCATAGGCTAGATTGTAGCAACCTCATGATGGGTATAGGGCATATTTGAGTATCATGTAGTAGCCTAAACCTATCACTGTTACATTGAGCTGGGTGAATGAATATGAATGACAGTCATCCAATATCCTGTAATAGAAATAAGGCCATGCTCATTAAAAACAATGTGCGTTCTCCCTCATCTTAAACGGCACCGACCGCCACTGATGTACACATACCCATTTGAGCATTCAGCACATAGAGAATATTGCATCACCCCATTGTCTATGCCTTTCCATATATAGGCCTCAAGTCAATTAATTTCTGCAAAACAACTGATATCATTATTCATCCTCCTTTAAAAGAACCAACCACAGAGACTGTTGCGCATAACAATAGCTCACTTTGTCAATGACACGAGCTCCGAGCTCCCCTGTAGACTTACCTCATAAATGTAGTGGAACATTTCAGAGGAGGAGGGTGATGCAGGTCAGAAGTGTGTGTTATGTAATAGACTAACAGGTTGAAACAGTACTGCTATCCAACTCGCCCAAGATATCCCCCTCCCACCTTGGCTCAGAAACACAAGCCTGTGTCTGTGTGTACATGTGTGAACCTGTGTGTGTGTATGTATACGTGTGTGTGTGTGTGGTACAGGTCTGTTTTCTGACATTCTCATTCTCCCCACCTCTCTCTTCCGATCCAGTCACTACATGCATGCAACTCAGTGTTCCTGCCAAGAATATAAATCATTTGATGGACAGTTACATTTTTCTAAGATGGGAAACAAATGGAGAACATTTCTGAAGTTATTGCATTCCTCTTTTATACATAGCATGTTTTGTTGCTTAATAATGATGGCGATGGAAAAGGAAAACAACTTGCTCAATGTGATGGTGCTGCTTTCGAAAAACATTTGACTACATAGTACAGTGGTATTCAACTCTTACCCTACGAGGTCCGGAGCCTGCTGGTTTTCTCTTCTACCTGATAATTAATTGCAAATAACAGGTGTCCCAGGTCTAAATCAGGCCCTGATTAGAGGGGAACAATAAAACAAATGGCAGTGGAACTGTGACCGCTACTAAACCAGATATACAGTATATCTGGTGCTTTTGAGCCACATATTTGCAGATTGACTGACAGGTTAAATCATTTTGGATTGGCTAGATGGCTAGCTAATGTTTTTGTTTGAAAATGCATCTGGACACATTACCAGCTTTTTTGTTTCACCTGGCTGCCATTTCCTGATCCTTTAAGAGTATCATTTCAGGAGTGGCATGAAGCGTAGAGGAATACAGCAGTGCTGAGGCAGAGGGCTGTGTGGTGAGCATTTTGGCGCCCAGAGCTGCTAAGGCATCACCCAATTGGCTACACAGAGTGGAAGAGGAGAAGTCCAGTGGCTGTTGGTTCCCAGACTTGCCCTCTACAAGATCACCAGCAGACTCCATCACCATCATCTACCACCCTCTGACCAGCTACCTTCGCTCAAGCCATTAACTGACCCTTTCCATCTTCTGAGGATGCAGCTTTCAAAGACCTGGCCTCTATTGGTTGACCTGTCATGATACTGCTTATTGCTTGCTTGTTTTTTGCTCTTGAAGCGCTTTGAGATACTATGAAAGCGCTATAGAAGTTTAATACATCATTATACGTTTTGAGGTGAGAAATGTGGTGGTTACTCAAGTTACTACTATATTGTTATGCTAACCAACCAGTGGGAGAGATGAGGAAGCACTTAAGGCTATTTCCTCTCCATAGGAAAGCGTTTTCATATCCCTTTCCTTTTCTAGCATATGAGGGCTCTTCCCACTGGCGCAATGCTTGTGGGGTGACAGTGCATGTTTGTATTGTTTTTTGTGTGTGTGTTTGGGTGCATGTGTGAGCTGCCTCCCCAAAGCCTTTTATCACAGTGGGAAAATAAGACTGAATCACAAATGGCACCCTATTCCCTATATAGTGCACCATTTTTGACCAGAGCCCCATGTGCCCTGGTCAAAAGTAGTTCACTATATAGCGAATAGGGTGCAATTTGATACGCAAGCTGGGTGAAATTTTCTTATCCATCAGTCTACAATACCTCACATATTGCAGCATTATTGTTATTATATTATTCACACCTTTTCCAATCTATTCAAACTTTCTTAGAGAGTGAAGTAATGCTGAGACACACAAAGGAAAATCTCATTTTCAATCTCATGTTTTTCCCATAAAATTGGCATGTATTGTAAAATGTATCATGTATTTTTTCCCCTGCTGGCGACTCATTTCTGGCCTTGGTATCTCCATCATGACTCACAACATCACAATAGAAATGAAAAACATTCCCCTATACTGCTGTCAGTGCTGGAACTCATTTCCTCTGTGCAGATTGCTGTGTATCTGAGGAAACAACACTAGGGTTGTGCACTACTTTTGACCAGGACTCATAGGGCTTTGGACAAAAGTAGTGCACTATGTAGGGAATAGGGTGCCATTTGGGATGCAGACAATATTGGAGCTGTTAGCTAGCTGTGATGATTCAGAGGGTCTGGTCCCTGTTTTCGCGCCCACCTCCTCACCCCTTGTTCACCCCTCCCTCAGACAAATAGTGTATATTTCTAAAGGAATTCCCTTGGTGTGGGAGTGGACCTTGTGCAGATGTTGGAAGTTGGAATTCAGCCATTTTACTCCACAGAATATCCCCCTCTTATAATCTTTTCTATCCAACTCCTGCCTTCTGCACGCAACGGCACGCAACTGCACGCAGACGCAAAATGCATATGGTGGAATGCAGCCCTTTTACTCGGCAGACACCCCCTATCTTTTTATTTTTCTAACTCCTGCCTTAATCTGCACTCAGACGCAACCTCTGTACTTGCTTGTTTATTCACTCACATAAACACACACAAGTTATGCGTCCAAACTGCTGGTCCCAGGTTTTTTCATGACCAGTCGTGGAAGCCAAAATGTCTGCTGTTAAAGTGGAGCACTAGGAGCAGTAGAAGAACTATAGGACTAACTACACACGCAACACAAAGAGATGGATTTTCAACATTGAATACTCTGATAGGAACACTGCACAACACAACAACACATTGAATTCAAGTCCATCCAAAAAGCAGGTCAAACATGAAAAAGGCAGAGAAATAGAAGTCATTGATTGATGTTTTATGACATAACAGAGTTTGACATTTTGATAGCCTGGTTTTATTGCAACTTCTCCATAGCCATGTTTTATGGTGGTGGGTTGGGGGGAGGGAGGAAGGGAGGAGTGGAAGGAGTGAGTGGTGGAGGGAGGGAGGCGGCAGTCCAAGAGAAGACTGTGTCTGTTTCTCTAATCCTCTTTCTCTCTCGCTCAGCTAGTGGGGGCCTACTGGGGAGTCCTGCTTCACCATCCGTACCAGAAACACACAGACACAATAGTGGATGGGATCTGTCTGAATACTGTAACTCATTACTGTACCAAGTTCTCTCCAACACTACAGTATAGAGACAGATATGAGATAAATGTACTCAAAGAACCATAACGCATTCATATGTTATATTTGACATGATGCAGTTATACTCTTGTGCAAAATACTGCATTATCGCACACCCATTGTATAATGTTGCATGTTCTTTTAACGCAACAGGTGATATTGTGTAACTTGAGAATTTTGACTGATTTCGACTATTTGTGCGTCATTCCATCACGTGTAAAGTCTATTTCCATGTGGTGGTTTCATGGCATCTACCTCTGTCATTCCAGACAGTGTGTATCCATGGTGATTCCATAAAATTACCTAGGGTGACACATTACAATCAGGAGCTGGCATATTAGGACATATTTACAGTGCCTTCAGAAAGTATTCACATCCCTTGACTTTTTCCACATTTTGTTGTTACAAAGTCGTATTTAAAAGGATTTAATTGTAATTTTTTTGTCAACGATCTACACAAAATACTCTGTAATGTCAAAGTGGAAGAAGAATTCAATTATTCAATTTTTTTTTTTTACTTAATGGAAAATAAAACACTAATATATCTTCATTAGGTAAGTATTCAACCCCCTTAGTCGATACATGTTAGAATCCCCTTCGGCAGCGATTACAGCTGTGAGTCTTTTTTAGGTAAGTCTCTAAGAGCTTTGCGCACCTGGATTGTACAATATTTTCTGATTATTCTTAAAAAACATCTTCAAGCTCTGTCAAGTTGGTTGTTGATCATTGCTAGACAGCCATTTTCAAGTCTTGCCATATATTTTCAAGACAATTTAAGTAGAAAATTTAACTAGACCACTCAGGAACATTCAATGCTGTGTTGGTAAGTAACTTCAGTGTATATTTGGCCTTGTGTTTTAGGTTATTTTCCTGCTTAAAGTGAATTAGTCTCCCAATATCTGTTGGAAAGCAGACTGAAGCAAGTTTTCCTCTAGGATTTTACAGTTACTTTAGTGCCTTGTTGCAAGCTGGATGCATGTTTTGGAATATTTCTATTCTGTACCTGTAACGGTGAAGTGAAACACTACAAACAACAATACAAAATAACAAATGTGCAAAAACCGAGACAGACCTATCTGGTGCAGACAATCACAGAGACAGGAAACAAACACCCACAAAATCCCAACACAAAACAAGCCTCCTATATATGATTCTCAATCAGGGACAACGATTACCATCTGCCTCTGATTGAGAACCATATTAGGCTGGACATAGAAACAGACAAACTAGACACACAACATAGAATTCCCACCCAGCTCACGTCCTGACCAACACTAAACAAGCAAAACACATAATAACTCTGGTCAGGACGTTACAGTACCGTCTTCCATCTTTGCACTGTGGCAATTACTATAGTATTGTGGAGTAACTATAACGTTGTTGATCCATCCTCAGTTTTCTCCTATCACAGCCATTAAACTCTGTAACTGTTTTAAATTCACCATTTGCTTCATGGTGAATTCCTTAAGTGGTTTCCTTCTTCTTCGGCAACTGAGTTAGGAAGGGTGCCAATATCTTTGTAGTGACTGGGTGTATTAATACACCATCCAAAGTGTAATTAATAACTGCACCATGCTCAAAGGGATATTCAATGTCTGCTTATTTTTTTTTTTTACCTATCTACCAATAGGTGCCTTCTTTACGAACCATTGGAAAATCTCCCTGGTCTTTGTGGTTGAATCTGTGTTTAAAATTCACTGCTAGACTGAGGGACCTTACAGATAGTTATTTGTATTCGGGGGTACAGAGATGGGGTAGTCATAAAAAAATTACATTAAACACTATTATTGCACACAGAGTGAGTCCATGCAACTTATTATGTGACTTGTTAAGCACATTTTTATTCCTGTACTTATTTAGGCTTGCCATAACAAAAGGTTTGAATACTTATTGACTCAAGACATTTGAGCTTTTAATTTGCAAACATTTCTAAAAACATAATTCCACTTTGACATTATGGGGTATTGTGTGTAGATCAGGGATTCAACAAAATGTGGAAAAAGTCAAGGGGTGTGAATACTTTCTGAATGCACTCTATAAACCAAGGGAGTGGCAGCTAGCCTAGCACTAGCTAGTATACGTGCCAAATGGCACCCTATTCCCTATATAGTGCACTATTTTCCCTATATAGTGCACGACTCCAATGGGCAGACTACACCACCTTGGCTGAAACCTAGCATATCACTCCATTCCTCTGGCTAAAATTAATAGCTGTGATTGTAGTTTTGTGTGTGTGTGGTGTGTTGTGTGTGTGTGTGGTGTGTGTGTGTGTGTGTGTGTGTGTGTGTGTGTGTGTGTGTGTGTGTGTGTGTGTGTGTGTTGTGTGTGTGTGTGTGTGCGCATAATGTGCATTACAGCAGCAGTTACAGGGAAATCCTAACCACTGCCATAATGAACCCCAGATTGCTATAGCAACAAGGTCAATGCAATACTACCTCATTGGACGAACAGCGGTAAGCCACGGCTTTCAAGGGATGGATCGACACACACACATAAAGAAAAGATGGTAATCCATCATAGAAGAAGCAGATTGATGCATCTAAATGGAAACCTCTTATATATGATTGTGTTGAGTATGGTAGACTACATAGCGAGGAAGAGCTCTGACTCACTGTCAGGTGGACTTCGAGAGATGGTGTTAGCCAGACTAGATTTCTATAGCATACTTTTCACCAATCAAATTAGGTGACCAAGGAAGCAACCAAAAAATAAACCCAGCACAAAATGGTTGTCTCCGACCCCCCTTCATTTTGGAACTACATGATAATGGAAAAAAGTTTTGAAGAGGAAATTTTGTGTGTTGTTCAGCCCCCCCAAAATCAGCTGCTAATGAAATGATAATGGCCCACCATGTCAGTAAAGTCACAGCATCCTGCAGACAGTGTGTGTGTGGTTTGTGTGTGTTGTGTGGTGTGTGTGTGTGTGTGTGTGTGTGTGTGTGTGTGTGTGTGGTGTGTGTGGTGTGTGTGTGTGTGTTGCGTGTGTGCGTGCGTGCCACAGCATCTTGCAGACATGTGTGTGTGTGTGTGTGTGTGTGTGTGTGTGTGTGTGTGTGTGTGTGTGTGTGTGTGTGTGTGTGTGTGTGTGTGTGTTGTGTGTGTGTGTGTGGTGTGTGTGTTGTGGTGTGGTGTGTGGTGTGTCTGCGTGCGTGTGTGTGGGTGTGTGTGTCACAGCATCTTGCAGACAGGCAGGGAGCTCTGATTTAATTACCTTGTTTTCCTCTTCTGCCTTTCTGTCTGTCATCAAGTCAGTCTATAAACTATGACTGTGTGTTACCCTGATCTGTTTCACCTGTCTTTGTGCTTGTGTGTCGCCCATCTTTCCCATTATCCCCTGTGTATTTATACCTGTGACTCTGTTTGTCTGTTGCCAGTTTGTTTTGTCCGTCAAGCCTACCAGCGTTTTTCCCCTTGCTCCTGTCTTTTTCTATAGTTCCTGTTTTCTAGTTTTCCCGGTTTTGACCATTCTGCCTGCCCTGACCCTGAGCCTGCCTGTTGTTCTATACCTTGTCACATCACCCTGGATTACTGACCTCTGCCTGCCCTTGACCTTTCGTTTTGTCTGCCCCCTGTTGTAGTAATACACTTTTGTTAGTTCGACACTATCTGCATCTGGGTCTTCCCTGAAATGTGATAGAATGGTCCTCTTCGGTCATTTAGCTTGATCACTCAGACTGCCTGGTTCGGTTCAGCCTCATCTCAACTCAGAAAATTGGAAGAGATAAAATAAAGCGGGATTATTAATCTTGATCAAACGCACTCTGCCTTCTATCACCATCTGACCACACAGTGAAGATTATGTTCTAGGCCGTACAGGACTGAGTACATGTCCTGTAAGATGCAGAGGGTTCACTAAAGGGTTAATATGTCATCGTGTAAAATAAACGTTCCAGTTATTATTTTTTACAACTATTGAGTAGTATGTATGTTGAAATATTACTTATTTATATCACTGGAGTAAAAGGAATTTAACATTTGTCAGTGCCTGACCAAAACCACCTCACAATCACACTACTCTAAAGGGTACGTACTGTAAGACTCATTTATTACATTTCCATTAAATAGTAAGGGACATAATTAATCTCCATGAAGACAAAGGAGTTGTTGAGTTTTTCCTTTGTAGCCTAAGTGGCAGTGCTGACCAAAACCGCCTCACAATCACACTATTCTAAATGTACATTAGTATGACTCATAGAGCGATAATAACCGTATAATTCTCTCTACTGTACTTCATACACTGCCAATATACACATGGCCTGTGTCCCAAATAGCACCAGGGTCAGAAGTAGTGCACTATAAAGGGAATAGCATGCCATTTGGGATGTATCCCTATACTTTCACACACAACCCCTCCTATCAAGCCCAGTGTAGGGCAGGGACATCCCACACGGATTACCGGATGTTCTGAGTCATACAGTATCCCCCACAAGGGAATCCCATCCTGTTTTCTAGACTGTAGGCTAAATCAGAGGAGGGAATCATTGGCATCATGTTGGACATGGAAATGTTGCTATTATCGCCATAGTCCACATCCCAAAAGGCAACCTATTCCCTTTAACTTTTGACCAGAGCCCTATGGGCACTATGAAGGGAATAGGGTGTCATGTGGGACACAGAGTGACTTGGCTTTATTCTCTTGGCTATACTGTGGAACTATAGTGATAAGCTCTCTATTACGGCTTGTCAGCCCATCTTCCATCATGGATTACAGTCAATTAGAGTAGGATCAATGCAACTACATCAACATTTTTTTATTTATATGGGCTGGCAAAGTGTTGAATTGATCCTTCAAGCACCCATTCCCCGTCATAGGGCCTGAACATACAGTACAAAGTAATAAATGACCCAAAAAGCCTGTGATCCACTCAGCTTGACTTATTGTGGCAATACTTAATGGTTACATACACGCATGATAGAGCATGTAAGTTGCCTGGAGTCAATAAACATGAGGAATGCCCATAGGAGCAGACTCCATTTACTGCTGTCTCTGGGATTGCCTGTATAGCCTCTAGAGAAATTCACTTAGATGTTTTTCCTATAGGCTAGCTATTACCTGGGGCAGTTTGTAAGTCATTCAATAAATAACTTCAATTTAAATGTTTTATTCTATTCTATTCCATGTTGGTTTAATTCAGAAATCCTAGCCTGAAACCAACACCAAAATGTTTATGTTTGAGTTATTGTTGGTAGGAGGCAGCTGCTATCCAACATGTAACCTTTCTCATTTCAGAAGGCCTATTTCATTATCCATTGAACTCCACAATGGAACAGAGTACGTTACCTCTTTTGCTATTGCTTGAAAGATTACAATGTGAGTACAGTATGCAGGACGAACATTCTGATGGTGAATACTTTGTGCCTTTACCATCTATAAGTATACGCCTCTGGATTTAATACCAAAAACAGTTGTTTTATAATAGGACCTTTAGTCTCAGACAAACACATGAATGACATTACCCTGTAGGTGGTCTCACTCCTAAACAGCAGGTAACCAATCAGCATCGCAGTGAGTTAAATGAGATGTAAATATAAACATCTGGCTGCAAGGTCGGGGAGGGTGACAGTGGTGTCATTACAAACATTCACTGGCAATGTCAGACACACTTTTCAGACCCACTTCGATATACTTTGAACAGCATTTGCACATAAACTGTTTCTTTGAGACCCTTGTGTAATGTTCTTGTAGACAATGAACGCATGGCAGTAACTAGCTAATATGTTTTTTTTCTAACCTGTCATGAGAGTGGGAAACCTAATGACTAACTAAATTACATGCACACAAACAATATTGAGGGGGAAGGAGGTTTAGTGTTCTTTTAAAAGCTGGCGGTTGTGTTGCTAACTTCCCCAACCAAAGATAACTTTTAAAGAAAAAGCATATGTTGAATGCAGGCCAACCAACCTGCAGGTTCAGAGGTGAAAATGACCTGTGAACTACTCAATATCCCTCTCCTTGACCATCACCGCACCGAAGTGCTTACCTGTGTCATCCTGTGTTGATTTTTCCACAGACTGTCATTTATTCAGTGAGTGATATAAATCAGAAGGATCAGGACAGGGCGGATGGATGTATTACCACATGCTACCTGACTATCTAAACACTATCCACAGACAGCTAAGTATTATAGCAACTACACAATTTATCAGCTCCCGGACATTTATGTCAAATACAGAACACCTAAAATAAACATATTACATCAAGAGAATGTCAAAGTAGAAATGTCATGTTATGTAAGACATTTTAAGGGTGGTCACAGATCAAGGCTAGTCCTGGACTCAAAACAATTCTGGATGAAGATTCTTCGTTGAGTTTGCTTTTCAGTCTAGGACTAGGCTTAATCTGTGTCTGGAAAACTGTCCCTCAATGTTGTATTTGAAATAAATAAAGGAAGAAATGCTAGATGTCAAAACAACTCTTAGAAATAGAAAGCTTTACATACGGTAATTGAAGCACCATCTATGGTGGTTACATCTGTATCGTCCTTGGCATCTGTGTAATAACTGCATTGCTTGTCACATCGAGTTTGAGTTTGAGTTTATTGATTCTTGCTCACAAAGAAATGTAGAACTGACATCAAGAAAAAAAAACACTCACTTAAAATACATAATACATGGCATGAATAGAATACAGAACACTTATACAGGACTTACACTTAAACATATACAGGACAGTTCATGGCTGTTTCTCAGGAGCCTGGTGGTGCATAAAGACAATATTGTGCATCTTGCCTTTGCTGAATTCCTATGATAAGTGTGTATTCTTGAGTAAACTGCTGTTGCTTTCCATTCATCTTATGTCATCCTTAATATGTGTCCGAAATTGTCCTTCCATCATCTTAAGGACATCTAGCCGCATATACAAGAAATTCAATATCCCACCACTCCATGTACTGTAATCACGGCAGATTCCATCCACACTGCTGTGGATGCTACAGATTTATTATCTGCAGAGAAAAATGCATGGCCTTTGCAATCTTAACTCAAAATGTATTGCTTATTACAAAATCCATGATGAAATGCATTCTTCTCCCTTGCCCCTGAACCTCTATTGATTGAACAAGGGCAATTTGTTTTAAATGATTGAGGTGATTACATTGCACTGATCACACAACAACACTACCTACGGTGCTGTGATCTATTGGCAATATATCAGCCTGTATGTTTTTACAAGATTATATAGAATTTCTTAAGCTCTCATAATGACAAGAAGAGGAATGAATTACTTGAGAATTTATGAACGTTGTAATGATTCCCTTTTAAACACCAATTGAATCTGCTGTTGTGTATGGTGGTTTTATGTTGTCCACAACTCATCTGTGTTCCTTTAACAACTGTGCTTTTTCATGACTTATGTTCGTATAAGACAGCAATGATCTGAACAGGTTTGTTATTATATTGCCAGTTTCCCACCAAGCAATATAATCCATAGTAATATTACTTCAGAGCAATTACTTTTTATTCAGTGTAGACTACCCTTGGTGTAGTAATAAGGATTTTATTATGTGAACAATAATTCAACTGCATATTTCAAACCCTACAGTTGCAACACAGACTACACACACTCACATCCAGAGCCCTGGTTTAGACTGCCATTACTGTAGTTCATTCTGGCCTTCCTCGCTCTTCACTCTAATGAATGCTGCTTCCGCTATTAATACTCAATCAATAATGCAAAAACACAGCCTGAATGGAAATTCTCTCTCTTTCTCTCTCTCTCTCTCTCTCTCTCACTCTCTCACTCTCTCTCTCACTCTCTCTCACTCTCACTCTCACTCTCTCTCACTGAGTCAGGTTAATTTTCCTTTTGAGCTTTAACGACCTTAACAGGACAATTGGATTAGTCGGTTTTCATGAGGACTAGTGCCATCATTAGCTCACGGAGTCATAGAGTTGTTTGTCAAAGCAACTGACACAAAGGGTTTGTTTTGAAGGTCCTTTGTGTCCATTTAGATTTAGAGATGCACTTAGCTAACCGATGGGCTCTTTGGAAATGCAACAAAAACTATAGTGATAACTTTCGAGGTCAATTGAGATGGGAAAATAGTCTGAAAGAAAATGATGAACCCATTAGCTCCAATCTCTGCAACTTTGTTGAGTTTCCATCAGTATGTTATGTTAGCATGAGGGAAGTATAACCAGGGTTGGGGAGTAACGGATTACAAAAAACGGTAACTGTAATCCTTACGTTACCAGCAAAAATATTGTAATCAGATTACAGATGCTTTTGAAAAACTAGATGATTACTTAGGGGATTACTTTTAAATTCAGAAACGAGGTTTGCGAGAGAAATTATCTTTGACACTGTTTTCTCAATGACATTCAAATCAGCAATGAAAAAAGGCGCAAGTTTAAGTTTGTTCCACCTGAGTGAGTCTGACAACAAATCAGAGACCACTATGATGACACACCATATGTGTTTGATGGATCGCAGGAAAAGGCTTTTGTAGGCTACAGTCCAAGCTATGTCTTCCAATGGAACGACTGCTGTCGGCATCCAAATATTGAATAAACGCTTGTAGGTAAGGATGACAGCAGTGGTGTAGTCTACGGCGATACAGATATCACTTATTATTGTTATCTACATAGCGCATTGCTGTGAATCACACTATTTAGCTATTTGCTCCTTACGGATTGTGGTTGTTGTGGATGGCTGTTCATAATTCTAAATGTGTATTTGATTGAATTCAAGAAGTTTAAGCTGCCTATCAATCATTGTTTTTGAAACCAGTGGACAGCCAGTGAAAAATGCACTCGTGCAACACCTGCACAGTATGGATCCCAGCCTATGGAATAAAAGTGGGACTTTTCTTTTTCAATCTAATTCATGCTGATAACAATTTTCGATCCATAGGCCTAAAGGACACATGTTCAAACTCACACACTTTTGATAGACTTAAAGGGGCAATCTGTAGTTGCTACATCCATTTTTGGACTTATAAATTATATATACAATTGAAGTCGGAAGTTTAAATACACCTTAGCCAAATACATTTAAACTCAGTTTTTCACAGTTCCTGACATTTAATCCTAGTAAAAATTCCCTGTTTTAGGTCAGTTAGGATCACCACTTTATTTTAAGAATGTGAAATGTCAGAATAATAGTAGAGAGAATGATTTATTTCAGCTTTAATTTCTTTCTTCACATTCCCAGTGGGTCAGAAGTTTACATACACTCAATTAGTATTTGGTAGCATTGCCATTAAATTGTTTTACTTCGGTCAAATGTTTCGGGTAGCCTTCCACAAGCTTCCCACAATAAGTTGGGTGACTTTTGGCCCATGCCTCCTGACAGAGCTGGTGTAACTGAGTCAGGTTTGTAGACCTTCTTGCTCGCACACACTTTTTCAGTTCTGCCCAAAACATTTTCTATAGGATTGAAGTCAGGGTTTTGTGATGGCCACTCCAATACCTTGACTTTGTTGTCCTTAAGTCATTTTGCCACAACTTTGGAAGTATGCTTGGGGTCATTGTTCATTTGGAAGACCCATTTGCAACAAAGCTTTAACTTCCTGACTGATGTCTTGAGATGTTTCTTCAATATATCCACATAATTTTCCTACCTCATGATGCCATCTATTTTGTGAAGTGCACCAGTCCCTCCTGCAGCAAAACACCCCCACAACGTGATGCTGCCACCCCGTGCTTCACGGTTGCAAGCCCCCCCCCTTTTTCCTCCAAACATAACGATGGTCATTATGGCCAAACAGTTCTATTTTTGTTTCATCAGACCAGAGGACATTTCTACAAAAAGTACGATATTTGTTCGCATGTGCAGTTGCAAACCGTAGTCTGGCTTTTTAATGGCGGTTTTGGAGCAGTGGCTTCTTCTTTGCTGAGCGGCCTTTCAGGTTATGTCGATATAGGACTTGTTTTACTGTGTATATAGATACTTTTGTACCTGTTTCCTCCAGCATCTTCACAAGGTCCTTTGCTGTTGTTCTGGGATTGATTTTCACTTTTCGCACCAAAGTACGTTCATCTCTAGGAGACAGAATGCGTCTCCTTCCTGAGCGTTATGACGGCTGCGTGGTCCCATGGTGTATATACTTGCGTACTATTATTTGTACAAATGAATGTGGTACCTTCAGGCGTTTGGAAATTGCTCCCAAGGATGATCCAGACTTGTGGAGATCTACAATTATTTTTCTGAGGTCTTGGCTGATTTCTTTTGATTTTCCCATGATGTCAAGCAAAGAGACACTGAGTTTGAAGGTAGGCCTTGAAATACATCCACAGATACATCTCCAATTGACTCAAATGATGTCAATTAGCCTATCAGAAGCTTCTAAAGCCATTACATCATTTTCTGGAATTTTTCCAAGCTGTTTAAAGGCACAGTCATCTTATTGTATGTAAACTTCTGACCCACTGGAATTGTGATACAGTGAATTATAAGTGAAATAATCTGTCGGTAAACAATTGTTGGAAAAATGTATTGTGTCATGCACAAAGTAGATGTCCGAACCGATTTGCCAAAAACTATAGTTTGTTAACAAGACATTCGTGGAGTGGTTGAAAAACAAGTTTTAATGACTCCAACCTAAGTGTATGTAAACTTCTGACTTCGACTGTATATCCATTGATTCTTGAAGTATATAACTTATAAATGCCTCATGAGTTTAGTTCAACTGTCACACTCCATGAGAACCCAAAATATACGCTTGTTTTACTCCAATGTTTGTAAACATTGTAAATGTAAACAAACACTGTATAGCCTCATAACATGCTTAAAACAATAATTTTGATATCATGGATTGTCAGTCCTTGCATCCATAGCTTTGCCTATAATCTGAGAGTGGTTACATGCTTTTTACCAAAACAGAGGCGGGGCAAACGTTTTGTTGTTGTTTCATCTGTGGATTATCAAGATATCAAAGTGTCACCAACAAAACGTTTAACAATAGGCCTGTAGCCAATGTAGCATTTGACATTTATTTTTCAAATGTAAATATCACTTTTCAGAAATGCTCAAAGCATGCCATTCCATGAGCGCAGCACTTATTTTTTAACTCAAATCAATGAGCCCAATCAGTCCTCCATGACAACAAAATCATAAACAACAGAGTAAGGCTGGCTAATAAGTCCTTAGTTTTGGGTTTATGCTCAGGTAAAACAATTTGGCTAATCCATACTTCATATTTTCAAGTATTTTTCTTGAAGATCAAGGGGTATGCCATTTATTGGAATGATTGGAATTCTGATAGACTTTGGGTTTTAATGTAAATATATAATTGAATCGTATTATTATATGTAGTAGAAAGCAATGGGTTAGAAGAAGCCTACATAACCAACCCATAAAGTAAAATGTAACATCCATATATGGTCAGCTATGTAAACTTTAACATTGATTTATCCTGCAATAGATGTGGTTCAATTGGGGAAAGTCATCTAAAAGTAACTGAATGTAATCAGATTACGTTACTGAGTTTGGGCAATCCAAAAGTAACATTACTGATTACAATTTTGGACAGGTAACTAGTAACTGTAATGGATTACATTTAGATAGTAATCTACCCAACCCTGAGTATAACAAACATTTTCAGAGGATGTTCTGCTAATAGGATGCTAAGTGTTGTCTTAGAGTGGTTGGAATGGGTACGGGATGACCTATTCGACATATTCATTTTACTGTTTGTAATCATCTTGGAAATCTTATTATCAGTCCAACCAAGAACAGAGTGGACTAGGCATCAAGTCATTTACCATGTGAATGTGCAGTCTTGTTGCAGTTCTGTGCATCCTGCAAATCACTGTAACTGGTAATTAAAACGTTTTTTCTTGCCTCATCTGATTTTGGTAATAAACCTGCACCGCTATTCCATTTAAGTACACACTGCTCTTGCATCATGTTGTTGTAGCGTGAAGGTTGCATTGACTCAATACCATTGACTAACAGTAAAAGCATAACAAGCAGGTGCTTGCAGGAGAGGAGGTGTGTGGTGGGAGGGATTGAAAGTACTAACTACACTGCATTTTAGACATTTTCACTCACTCACAGAAACTGACACACACAAGCACGTACCAAGGCATGTGCACAGCACACGGATGGATGTTACAGATATAGGATCTGAATTTGAGCCAGTTTGCTACAGCAGGAAAATAATGTGAAATATTATGTGAATTATATTTAATAGACACTTCTGTGGGGATTAATACATTTTTCATAAGGGAAAATCAAGTCTGAAATTTCAAAGTGGAAATTACAGACTTCAGAAGTCTTTTAAAACCTCAAATACATTACAAGTGTTAAATGTCCTGCATTGCAAGAAAGTTCTCCTGCAACAGGGTGATCAAATGAAGGTCCTACATCTGTAGGTATCCTGCAAAGGCCCATGGATATGTGGGTGTTAAGTACGGGAAATACTGTATCCATTCATGTTATTCTAACTAGACTGTTAATCCATATTTTCATCATTATGATTGCTTTATTTTATGCATGCCATGTAAATATTCATTCACAGTAACTTGCAGTTTTGAGAATGTTAAAGCAGGTGTGTTAGTGGTGGGAAGGAACAAAAGCCCGCACACACTGTGAGTCAACCCTCCAGGCCCGGAGATGCTAATCCCTGGTCTATATGGACCTTCCACCAGAACAAATTACTATCGTCTATACTTTCATGCATTCAACATAAACTACTAATGTATAGTCCATACAAAGTGCATCCGAAATGGCAACCTATTCCCTATATAGTGCACTACTTTACTACTAAAAGTGGTGCACTATAGGGAATTGGGTACCATTTGAGATACAGCCCTAGTCACAATGCATAACTAATGAGCAGGCTATAAACACAGTGTTATGAATGAGTAATGTGCTCCATCCTTTTATGTGTGTGTCTGCGAACCAATTCAATGATATAATATGTTGTATTATAAACTGGGTGGTTCGAGCCCTTAATGCTGATTGTCTGACAGCCATGGTATATCAGACCGTATACCATCGATATGACAAAACCTTTATTTTTACTGCTCTAATTATGTTGGTAACCAGTTTATAATAGCAATAAGGCACCTCAGGGGTTTGTGATATATGGCCAATATACCATGGCTAAGGGCTGTGTCCAGGCACTCCGCGTTGCGTCGTGCATAAGAACTTCCCTTACCCGTGGTATATTAGCCAGGCAGCAGGGGCGGCAGGTAGGGGCGGCAGGTAGCCTAGTGGTTAGAGTGTTAGAGCATTGGACTTGCAACCAAAAGGTTGCCAGATCAAATCCCCGAACTGACAAAGCAAAAATATGTTGTTCTGCCCCTGTACAAGGCAGTTACCCCACTGTTCCAAGGCTGTCATTGAAAACAAGAATTTGTTCTTAACTGACTTGCCTAGTTAAAAAAAAAAAATATATATACCACATCTCCTCAGGTTGCTTAAATGACCACTGTATGCCAGGATGGCTGTGGGACTGTGTCCCGAATGGCACCCTATTCCTTATGTAGTGCACTACTTTTGACCACTACATAGGGAAAATGGTACCATTTGGGATGTAGCCTGGGTCTCGGTTGCATTTCCTGGTTCTAAAGCCTTTTTACGGCCAATGAAATCCAATGTCTGACACGCCTCGTCCCCCTGCCCAGGGGATAGATGAGGGGAACACACATTCATCCATCAGCATGCTTTCTATCTGCTCCTTGTCACATCCTAGGTTACGTCCCAAATGGTTCCCTCTTCCTTATATAGTGCACTACTTTTGACTCTGTTGACCCTGGTCAAAAGTAGTGCACTATATGGGGTATAGGGTGTCATTTGGGACGCACCCAACTATCCCCACAAGGCAGATCAGTGAGGATGAAAATCAGCATATGATGTGTAGAGGATTCAAGACTTTTGAAACTAGACATGAAACTTGAGACTTTATCCTGCATGTTTATCCAGCATTGACATAATTTCTGATCATATTGCCAAGCTAAGTCAATAAATCCTTCTTTTCAGTAATGTAAAACAGGCTTTGAGATCCTCAAATCTTTGTTGAAATTTGTATAAAAAGAGTAAGAATGGAGTTCACTCCCAACACGTTTTTCTCAATGAGGTTATGGCTGCATACGAAATGGCACCCAATTCACTTTATAGTGCACTACTCTATGGGTTCTTGTCAAAACTAGTAGGGGATAGGGTGCCATTGGGTGCCATTGGGTGACACATCAGGTGTCAGAGGTATTGAAAAGTATTATTTTCTAATGTGCGTTTTAAAGCATATGTCGTTTCTGTTTTCATTAATTCAATTTCCCCTAGAGCATCCAGGTTCAAATGTTGGCTGTCGAATTGTAAAGCAGGGTTGTGCTTCAGTTATTTTCCCATTAAAGAAAGACCTGTAATGGGGTCCTGTGTGTAGCTGGTGTAGAGGGTCAGGCGCAGGACAGCAGAAATTAGTAATCAACGTACTTTACTCAAAATACAAAAATACAAGGCAAATAAACGAGCCCACAATAATGGACCAATTTACAAAGAACAATCACTCACAAACAAACATGGGGAACAGAGGGTTAAATAATAAACATGTAATTGGGTGAGTGAAACCAGGTGTGTAAGACTAAGACAAAACAAATGGAAAATGAAAAGTGGATCGGCGGTGGCTAGAAGGCCGGTGACGTCGACCGCCGAACGCCGCCCGAACAAGGAGAGGGACCAACTTCGGCGGAAGTCGTGACAAGACCATTAAATCTACATACATGTTGTGCTTACCAAACTGAGCATGGAGAGCTTCAAACAAGGTGTGTAGCGAAATGAAAGGCTAGAATGAACCTGGCTAGAATATTACTGTGCAGCCTCTTATATCTGTCATACTTGGCTTAGTGGTACTTACCATTAAGACTCACGTTGACCAATGTTCAACTGAATTAAGATGCAAGTGCTTTATAGTTTTCTATACACCACAACGTTAGTCATACCGCATCACGTAGCATACTATATACTGTAGGTATGATGTAATCAATATTTCTTCCTCAAATCCCAGGTAGCACTACTCATAATTTTATATAGACAGACTGATTGTGATTGATGACCAAAAAGCAGAGGTTTTGACAGCCTATCAAAGGGATCCTTCATGTACTCCAAACCAACCACTTTATTTCCACCACACAAAAGCATCTGACCAGTTACTTTTATGGTGCATCTGCTACACTTCGTACCTCCTCTCCTCTGCTATGCCTCAGTATTGGCATTGTAAAAGACCATGTAATTGTCCTCTGTTATACATCGGCTTGCCGCTACACAGCCACTGGATCTTTTCATTCAATCAGAGCGTAGCCTGCAGTCTTTATTATCAATATAAAGCCAAAGAAAATAGCTGAAAATGAAGAAATAAGTGAAATAGATGGGTTTAGTTTAAACCTTGAAGCGTGGGTGTCACAGGTAGAGTCAGACTGCACATTGACTGACTGCACTGTGAGCACTGCTGTGTGACTCTTCTCCCATGCATCTTCTCTGTTTTCACACAGAGGAGAATAGAATACATCTCAATGCTTCCCAGTGAAGAAGATCCCAGTGAAGAGTGTGAAGGAGTCCATGGGCCCAAATTGAAAACTGCAGTGTAGAGATAGACAGATTGATTATGGGGGTGTACACTCCAGATAGGGCTTATGAGCACTTGGCTGTGACTCCCTGACTCCCTTACAATCACTCATACCCTTAACCCTCCTGTGAAGTGAAGTCCAATTACCTGGGCATGTCCTGGGTGTCTGTAAGAGGAGAGGATGACCGAACCAGTTCGTCCAGGGTGTGTGATGGATCAAGCCCTGGGTGGAATGGCAGGATGACAGAGGTAAGGAAGCTGAAGATGATAGGAGAGAAAGGAGAATGGTCCGGCTACTGTGGCCATGGTTCAGACGTGATTGTGTTCTTAAGAGCAAGGCTATCTCACTGGTTCTGCTGTCCAGTCATCATCTTCACTGAATCTTGCCAACAAGTTATTCCGTTTGGTTAATGTCTAACAACCTCCCAAAGGAACAATGTTAGATGTTTCACTGAATTTATGTTCAAGCGAAGGGGGCGTATTGTGGTTTATTGACTGATTGGCAAAAAACATCAAATTAAACCATTACATGATAAGTAACGCTGAAAATGCACTTATTTCATTTGTGTTGATCCTTCTATTGTTGCTACCAGAAACTGCAAATATAAAAGAATGGAAGTAAAAAGGAGAAGAAAGAAAGTTTTTGTTTCCAGGGTGAAATGGACCTCAAACAGTTAAACACTTTGTTTGTGGGCTATAAAATCAAATTAACCATTGGCTCTATGCCAGTGTTTTACATGTGGGGTTGTGCACTTATAGCTTGCTATAATCCATGCCACATTCAAACAGTGGGAAATAATGCTTCATCCAAAACAGATTAACCTTTTAAGCAGAGAATATCAAATTACTATACCATGTACACAACGATCAAGGTCTGAGGTAAAATGTGATTTATGTTGAGTTTTACATTGATGTACAGTGTTTTTCATAAAATTATGCAAACTCATATAATCACTCAAACCAGTAACTGAATTGTAGATAAGGTGAGTCAGTTCCCAGTTATTTTGTATGATTCATTTTAATACCAACCCATCTTCAATCCTGAGCCAGGACAATTCAAATACATCTCAGTGATGCATGTCTTTGTTATTTCTGTAGTATATTGTTCCATTTCCTTCACGGCAGAAACCAAGTTCCAAGCTAGTGGAATGTAATTTTTCTGTTGGGGATGGTTTGGCCTGATTGTTCCACTGCTTACATGGAGAAGGGAGGGAACCCTGAAGTGGCATTGGTAAGTAGACAACTTCTCGTCCTGTGTCCCAAATGGCACCTTATTCCATATACAGTACGTACAACCATCTTTATAAAAAAAAATGTTCTCCCTAATTTCGTCATATCCATATCCAGTTAGAGTCTTGTCCCATCGCTGCAACTCTCGTACGGACTCGGGAGAAGCGCAGGTCGGGAGCAGTGCGTCCTCCAAAACATAACCCCGCCAAGCTTCTTGACACAATGCATACTTTACCCGGAAGCCAGCAGGACCAATGTGTCACTGTACACCTGGCGACCGTGTCTTAGTGCATGAGCCCAGCTCACCACAGGAGTCGCTAGAGCGCAATGGGACAAGGACATCCCTGGCCGGCCAAACCCTCCCCTAACCCGGACGATGCTGGACCAATTGTGCATCGCCTCAAGGGTCTTCTGGTCGCAGCCGGCTGTGACACAGCCCAGTATTGAACCAGGATCTGTAATAATGCAGCTAGCACTGAGATGTAGTGCCTTAGACCACTGCGCCACTCGGGAGGCCCTAGTATGTACTACTTTTGACCAGGGCCCATAGGTCTCTGGTCAAAAGTAGTAGACTATGTAGGGAATAGAGTGCCATTTGGGAGCCAGCCGGCATCTCTGTGCTCTATCACTGGGTCTGGGTCTTATCAGTTAACATCTGTTTCCCATCCAATCCACATACTGTATGAAGACTGAAGGAGTCATCATTTAAAAACAAAACACAGGTTTCTTCAATGCACTTCCCATGAGCCATGTGTTGTTCCACAGAACATCTAGAGCTCCTAAATCAGAAACCTTTCACAAAATAAACTTGACATGAAAACATATTTCAACACATTTTGACTGAACAAATTAGACAAATGTCTTAATAATAAATAGTTTAGCTAAGAACTACAGTATATAAACTAGACACAGGATCACTAGTCCATATTTCTGTAAACAACATTGCTTCATACATAATCCAACATACAGGAATCACCAAGTGTGTCCAATCAGCTTGCATTGAGCTCCTCAGCTCTGTGCCCTGCTGAGAAACCTCATTTGTGAGCAAACAACAGTATCGGGTGACTGAGAAATTAGCACTAGCTGCTGCCATTATCCAGCTTGTTCTCTGAGATCTGTCTTGACCGGATGGATGCTGCAATCTCAGCCCAGCAGGCTGCTTCTCTGAGGCTACATCGCAAATGGCACCCAATTGCCGATATAGGAGCTCTGGTCAAAAGTAGTGCACAATATAGGAAATAAGGTGCCATTTAGGGTGCAACCCTGCGGCTCCCTGGTGCTAAAGCAGGTGATGGAAGCCAAGTGGAGAGAATTGCCTGTGAGGTAGTAGACCAATCTGTGGAGGGATATCTCCAGGCCCATCAACACCCCACAGTGAGGGGCCACTGCCAACATACCACAGGAGGCTCTAAATGTGACCTGACAAAGATCTTCTCTTGGATCAAAATGGTGAAAGTTTGGACACACCTATTCATTCAAGGGTTTTCCTTCATTTTAACTTTTTCTACATTGTAGAATAATAGTGAAGACATCAAACTATGAAATAACACATATGGAATCATGTAGTAACCAAAAAAGTGTTAAACAAATCAAAATATATTTTATATTTGAGATTCTTCAAACTAGCCACCATTTGCCTTGATGACAGCTTTGCACACTCTTGGCATTCTCTCAACCATCTTCATGAGGAATGCATTTCAATTAACAGGTGTGAATTTCTTTCCTTCTTAATGCTTTTGAGCCAATCAGTTGTGTTGTGACAAGGTAGGGGTGGTAAACAGAAGATAGCCCTATTTGGTAAAAGACCATATTATGGCAAGAACAGCTCAAATAAGCAAAGAGAAACGACAGTTGATCATTACTTTAAGACATGAAGGTCAGTCAAGCCGTAAAATTTCAAGAACTTTTAAAGTTTCTTCAAGTGCAGTCGCAAAAACCATCAAGCACTATGATGAAACTGCCTCTCATGAGGACCGTCACAGGAAAGGAAGACCAGAGTTGCCTCTACTGCAGAGGATAAGTTCATTAGAGTTAAGTTCATTTTTGGATCCAACCGCCGTGTCTTTGTGAGACGCAGAGTAGATGAACGGATGATCTCCGCATGTGTGGTTCCCACCGTGTAGCATGGAGGAGGAGGTGTGATGGTGTGGGGGCTCTCATGAGGACCTTAACCAGCATGGCTATCACAGCATTCTGCAGCGATACACCATCCCATCTGGTTTGCACTTAGTGGTACTATAATTTGTTTTTCAACAGGACAATGACCCAACAAACCTCTAGGCTGTGTAAGGGCTGTTTTACCAAGAAGGAGCGTGATGGAGTGCTGCATCAGACAACCTGGTTTCCACAATCACCCGACCTCAACCAAATTGAGATGGTTTGGGATGAGTAGGACCGCAGAGTGAAGGAAAAGCAGCCAACAACTGCTCAGCATATGTGGGAACTCCTTGAAGAGTCTTGGAAAAACATTCCTCATGAAGCTGGTTGAGAGAATGCCAAGAGTATTGCAAAGCTGTCATCAAGGCAAAGGGTGGCTACTTTGAAGAATCTCCCATTTAAAATATATTTTCATTTGTTTAATACTTTTTTGGTTACTACATGATTCCATATGTGTTATTTCATAGTTTTGATGTCTTCACTTTTATTCTACAATGTAGAAAATAGTAAAAATAAAGAAAAACCCTTGAATGAGTAGGTGTGTCCAAACCTTTGACTGGTACAGGCATTTTACATTAGCAGAGTTGACAATAACAGAGTTGACACTAACAGTGTCAACACTAATAGAGTTGACGCTCACAGAATTGGCAATAACAGAGTTGACACCAATAGAGTTGACACCAATAGAGTTGACACTAATAGAGTGATCCATATGATTCCAGAATTTGTAGATAATTGGCCCTCTTTCTGGGACTCACCACAAACAGGACCAAGCCTGGCTTGCTGAGGAGTGACGGACTCCATCCTAGCTGGAGGAGGTGGCGTGCTCATCTTTATTTACCAACATAGACAGGGCTCTAACTCCTCTAGCTCCACAATGAAATAGGGTGCAGGCCAGGCAGCAGGCTGTTAGCCAGCCTGCCAGCTTAGTGGATCTGCCACTAGCACAGTCCAGTGTATCAGCTCAGCTATCCCCATTGAGACCGTGTCTGTGCCTCGACCTAGGTTGGGCAAAACTAACATGGCGGTGTTCCCTTAGCAATCTCACTAGGATAAAGACCTCCTCCATTCTTTGCCATTATTGAAAGAGATCGTGATACCTCACATCTCAAAATAGGGCTACTTAATGTTAGATCCCTCACTTCAAGGCAGTTATAGTCAATGAACTAATCACTGATCAATAATCTTATGTGATTGGCCTGACTGAAACATGGCTTAAGCCTGATGAATTTACTGTGTTAAATGAGACCTCACCTCCTGGTTACACTAGTGACCATATCCCCCGTGCATCCCGCAAAGGCGGAGGTGTTGCTAACATTTACGATAGCAAAATTTCAATTTACAAAAAAAAAATACGTTTTCGTCTTTTGAGCTTCTAGTCATGAAATCTATGCAGCCTACTCAATCACTTTTTTATAGCTACTGTTTACAGGCCTCCTGGGCCATTATACAGCGTTCCTCACTGAGTTCCCTGAATTCCTATCGGACCTTGTAGTCATAGCAGATAATATTAACATATTTTGTTTGATTTTAATATTCACATGGAAAAGTCCACAGACCACTCCAAAAGGCTTTCGGAGCCATCATCGACTCAGTGGGTTTTGTCCAACATGTCTCTCAGACCTACTCACTGTCACAGTCATACTCTGGACCTAGTTTTGTGCAATGGAATAAATGTTGTAGATCTTAATGTTTTTCCTCATAATCATCCACTATCGGACCACCATTTTTATTACGTTTGCAATCGCAACAAATAATCTGCTCAGACCCCGACCAAGGAGCATCAAAAGTCTGTGCATTAAATTCTCAGACAACACAAAGATTCCTTGATGCCCTTCCAGACTCCCCTCTGCCTACCCAAGGACGTCAGAGGACAAAAAATCAGTTAACCACCACTAACTGAGGAACTCAATTTAACCTTGCGCAATACCCTAGATGCAGTTGCACCCCATAAAAACGAAAAACATTTGTCATAGAGAAACTAGCTCCCTGGTATAAAGAAAAATACCCGAGCTCTGAAGCAAGCTTCCAGAAAATTGGAATGGAAATAGCGTCACACCAAACTAGAAGTCTTCGACTAGCTTGGAAAGACAGTACCGTGCAGTATCGAAGAGCCCTCACTGCTGCTCAATCATCCTTTTTTTCCAACTTTATTGAGGAAAACAACGACAATCCGAAAATTTATTTTTGATACTGTCACAAAGCTAACTAAAAAGTAGACATTCCCCAAGTATGGAGGATGGCTTTCACTTCAACAGTAATAAATTCATGAACTTCTTTGAGGAAAGATCATGATCATTAGAAGCAAATTACGGACTCCCTTTAAATTGTGGTATTCCTCCAAAGCTCAGCTTCCTGAGTCTGCACAACTCTGCCAGGACCTAGGATCAAGAAAGACACTCAAATTGTTTTAGTACTATATCTCTTGACACAATGATGAAAATATAATCATGGTCTCTAAACCTTCAAGCTGCATATGGACCCTATTCCAACTAAACTACTGAAAGAGCTGCTTCCTGTGCTTGGCCCTCTATGTTGAACATAATAAACGGCTCTCTATCCACCGGATGTGTACCAAACTCACTAAAAGTGGCAGTAATAAAGCCTCTCTGAAAAAGCCAAACCTTGACCCAGAAAATATAAAAAACTATCGGCCTATATCGAATTCCCATTCCTCTCAAACATTTTAGAAAAAGCTGTTGCACAGCAACTCACTGCCTTCCTGAAGACAAACAATGTATACGAAATGCTTCAGTCTGGTTAGACCCAATCATAGCACTGAGACTGCACTTGTGAAGGTTGTAAATGACCTTTTAATGTGCGTCAGACCGCGAGCTCTGCATCTGTCCTCGTGCTCCTAGAGCTAGTGCTGCCTTTGATACCATCGATCACTATATTCTTTTGGGAAGAATTGGAAACCCAAATTGGCCTACACGGACAAGTTCTGGCCTCTGTTTGATCTTTCGGAAAGATATCAGTTTGTCTCTTGTGAATGGTTTGTCCTCTGACAAATCAACTGTACATTTCGGTGTTCCTCAAGGTTCCTTTTAGGACCACTACTGTTTTCACTATATATTTTACCTCTTGGGATGTCTTTCGAAAACATAATGTTAACTTTCACTGCTATGCGGATGACACACAGCTGTACATTTCAAATGAAACAGTGAAGCCCCAAAATTGCCCTCGCTAGAACTGTGTTTCAACATAAGGAAGTGGATGGCTGAAAACTTTCTACTTTTAAACTCGGACAAAACAGAGATGCTTGTTCCAGCTCCAAGAAACAAAAGAAAGATTCTATTGAATCTGACAATTAATCTTGATGGTTGTAAAGTCATCTCAAATAAAAACTGTGAAGGACCTCGGCGTTACTCTGGACCCTGATCTCTCTTTTGACGAAATCAAGACTGTTTCAAGGACTCCAGCTTTTTTCCATCTACGTAACATTGCAAAAATCAGAAACTTTCTGTCCAAAAATGATGCAGAAAAATGTATCCATGCTTTTGTTACTTCTAGGTTAGACTACTGCATGCTCTACTTTCCGGCTACCCGGATAAAGCACTAAATATACTTCAGTTAGATGCTAAATACGGCTGCTAGAATCCTGACTAGAAACCCCAAAATTTGATCATATTACTCCAGTGCTAGCCTCCCTACACTGGCTTCCTGTTAAGGCAGGGCTGATTTCAAGGTTTTACTGCTAACCTACAAAGAAACATTACATGGCTTGCTCCTACCCATCTTTCCGATTTGGTCCTGCCGTACATACCTACACGTATGCTACGGTCACAAGACGCAGGCCTCCTAATTGTCCCTAAAATTTCTAAGCAAACAGCTGGAGGTAGGCTTTCTCATATAGAGCTCCATTTTTATGGAATGGTCTGCCTACCCATGTGAGAAATGCAGACTCGGTCTCAACTTTTAAGCTTTACTGAAGACTCATCTCTTCAGTGGGTCATATGTATGAGTGGGAGTTCTGGCCCAGGGGTGTGAAGGTGAATGGAAAGGCTCTGGAGCAACCAACCGCCCTTGCTGTCTCTGCTTGGCCGTTCCCCTCTCTCCACTGGATTCTCTGCCTCAACCCTATTACAGGGGCTGAGTCACTGGTCTACTCCTGCTATCGTCCCTAGGAGTGGGTGTCACTTGAGTGGGTTTGAGTCACTGATGTGGTCTTCCTGTCTGGGTTGGCGCCCCTCTTGGGTTGGCCGTGGTGGAGAATCTTGTGGGCTATACTCGCCTCTGTGCTCAGAATGTAAGTGTGTGGTTGAAGATTCCCTCTAGTGTGTGGGGCGTGCGTGCTTTGGCAAAGTTGGGGGTTTATATCCTTCCTGTTGGCCCTGTCCGGGGGTATCACTCGAGGGGCCACAGTGTCTCCTGACCCTCCTGTCTCAGCCTCCAGTATTAACTGCGCAGTAGTTTATTTGCCGTGGGCTAGGGTCCGTTTGTTATATCTGGAGTATTCTCCTGTCTTATCTCCGTGTGACGTGTGAATATTATAGACTCTCTCCATATTTCTCTTTTTTTCTCTCTCTCGGAGACTACACCTAGGACCATGCCTCAGGACTACCTGCATGATGACTCCTTCTGTCCCCCAGTCCCACCTGGCCGTGCTGCTGCTGCAGTTTCACTGTTCTGCCTGCGGCTATGGGAACCCTGACCTGTTCACCGGACGTGCTACCTGTCCCAACCTGCTGTTTTCAAACTCTCTAGAGAGCAGGAGCGGTAGAGATACTCTTAATGATCGGCTATGAAAAACCAACTGACATTTAGTCCTGAGGTGCTGACTTGCTGCACCCTCGACAACTACTGTGATTATATTATTTGACCATGCTGTCATTTATGAAACATTTGACACTTGCCATGTTCTGTTATAATCTCCACCCGGCACAGCCAGAAGAGGACTGGCCACCACTCATAGCCTGGTTCACTCTCAGGTTCTTCAGGTTTTGAGGCTTGTCTAGGGAGTTTTTCCTAGCCACCGTGCTTCTACACCTGCATTGCTTGCTGTTTGGGGTTTTAGGCTGGGTTTCTGTAAAGCACTTTGAGATATCAGCTGATGTAAATAAATTTGATTTGATAGAGTTGACTCTAAGAGAGTTGACACAAATAGAGTTGACATTAACAGAATTGGCTATAGAATAACAGAGAGTTAAATGACTGGAGATGACTGATTGGCTAGAAGGAACAATTTTCACAACAGGAGTTGAGTGTGTTTGGATCTCCAACTGCTTGTTGTTGTTCCGCTTTCATTGAAAACGTATTTAATTAGTCAGTGGAATTTTCACTCTGTTCAGTTAGGTGAGTGAAGATCAAAGTTTGACTCAGGTTATTCTGACTCAATATTTATCAGATGTGTCTCTTGTTGTCACGCCCTGGCCTTAGTATTCTTTGTTTTCTTTATTATTTTAGTTAGGTCAGGGTGTGACATGGGGATTGTTTGTGTTTTGTCGGTTTTGGGTGATTATATGGTAAAGGGGGTGTTGGGTGTAGTGTATGGGTTTGTGTTGAGTGCATGTGTCTAGCGTTGTCTATGTTGGTTTAGTTGTCTAGGAGAGTCTATGGTTGCCTGAATGAGTTCCCAATTAGAGACAGCTGATTTCTGTTGTCTCTGATTGGGAGCCATATTTAGGGTAGCAATAGGCTTTCATGTGATGTGGGTAATTGTCTATGTTAAACGTTTGTAGCCTGTGTGTGTGCACATCGTTTATTTAGCTTCACGATCGTTTATTGTTTTGATTAGTTCGCAAGTGTGTTTTGTTTCGTTTTGCCTTCTTCTATAATAAAAGAGATGGCTTATTTTCCAACTGCTGCATTTTGGTCCGTCAATCCTCCACACGATCGTGACACTTGTGCTGTTAGTCAGATGTTCCGGTGGGTAGCCCTTTCCTGCAGTCAATGACCAAAGTGCACTCTTTGGCCTCATGGGTTTAATGTTATTTATATTTGTCATCATTTCATAGTTAATAAAGATTTTGTTTCTGTTCACAAATTTTTTGGAGTGTTTTCTATGTCAAACAGTTTTGTTACTTTTCAGTCTTCCTTGATGTATATAAAGTGTAATATTGGGATGAAAACTCAAAATTGTATACATTTCAACTCTATATCTGACACGCTACAGGTGTCTTCTTTTTTCAAGCCCATAACGATGTGTGTGAGTTGTATACTTTTGAATCAATGTAGATTTGTTTAAGACCACCAAGAATCACTCTGTGTGACCCTGATTTAGCCCACCGCAGTAAAAGGTTAAAGGGATACTTCAGGATTTTTGAAATGAGGCCCTTTATCTACTTCCCCAGAGTCAGATGAACTTGTGGATACCATTTTGTCTCAGTGTTCTAGCCCTCCTAATGAGAGCATCTATAGAGCAGTGTGGGCCCAGATCTAATCCTAAAGGAAATGGGGCCTGTTTATTCCCCGTCATTTGGACCATTTAAAAATCCTTATGCTCAGTCTCAGATCGATTATCCCACTGAAGACCAGGGTTGCGTCCCAAATGGCACCCTATTCCCTACCCAAATGGCACCCTATTCCCTACAATATAGGGTATATACGCTCTCACACTACTACTCATTCATGAAAGGTCTTGTCACAATCCGTATTCAACTTAAAAGCTGTGCAATGATGTGTGTGATGTGCATTCAAACCCACATTAACCTCAAATTGTAACGTCGTTCGTCTGAGGAAGAAGGAGAGGACCAAGGTGCAGCGTGGTACGTGTTCATGACTTTTAATAACACTGAACACTAGAACAAAAAATAACAAAACGGAACAAACGAAACAGTCCTGTCTGGGGCCGACACAAAACAGAAAACAACACCCACAAAACACAGGTGGGAAAAGGCTACCTAAGTATGGTTCTCAATCAGAGACAACGATAGACAGCTGCCTCTGATTGAGAACCACACCCGGCCAAACACATAGAAATAGACAACATAGAACAAAAACATAGAATGCCCACCCCAACTCACGCCCCGACCAACCAAAATAGAGACATAAAAAGGATCTCTAAGGTCAGGGCGTACACAAATGATAAATTGTCTGTGCAAAATATTACAGTGGAATGGAAAAGGCTTATTATCTGTTCACTTGCCTTCATGTAATCAACCTGGGCACAAATTGCCTTTTCATAGAGCCCTTCCATGTTAATTTATGTGATTATTAAAACCTCACACTTCAAAGATGCATTTGAGCTGGTTGTTCATTGACTCACCACACTATTACTCATCTATTGCCCATCTGTTATTATGGATCCACTGAGTGAGAGTCCCACAGTCCTGAAACGATGGAGATAACTTGGGTAATGTTATCCTTCATCACCCTCCTTTAAATATATACATTTTAAAGACAGAGATACATACAACTCCTGCATCACAAGCCTTCAGGGACCTCTGATAGTGTATGTTGCACTAGCCAGACATGTGGACAGATATGGACGAACAGGCGATGTCAACAGCAGCCTTATTGTAGAACAGATGTGGAGAGAGAGAGAGAGAGAGAGAGAGAGAGAGAGAGAGAGAGAGAGAGAGAGAAGAGAAAGAGAGAGAGAAGAAGAGAGAGAGAAAGAGAGAAGTGTACTATTGATCATTAGAGACAGATGGACAGAGAGACAGAGACATAGATCAATGAGACAGTAGTAGAGAGAGAGGACGGACGACTGAGAGTAGAAGATTATAGAGGGAGGGAGAGGAGAAGAAAGGAGAGAGGAGGAGAGGAGAGGATGTGTATTTTTGTAATGGTTAGCTGTCTCTTCAGTTCAGTCTCGGAGATCATTCGAACGGCTGCTGGAAAGGCAAGAAACACAAGGAGGGGAGGGGAAGATAAATGCTATAAATAACTTTTCATTTGGCGAGCCCTAAAATTGAGCATTAGCTGCTCCTCTGGCGAGGTATTAGACAGAGTGATTTGTGGTTAGGCATTAAATAGTATACTGACACCTTTAATATTTCTATGGTAATGCCCTTTATGTGTTTATGAGTATTTGAGAGCGTTTCCCAGGGGGAGATTATCGGGCACCGAAGCGCAGTGTGATTGATGTGAGCAGGAGGCCCTCAGATGAGTTCAAACCCACGAAGGTGAACCAAATTGTCTTAAAACACAACCCATAGAGTAAAAAAAACCATCGCCAAACCCACCTAGCTATATACACGTACTCGAATGTTGGCTCAGCATATCATCTGCTAAGACTGCAGAGCGCAATTTTTTTTCTGTTCAAACAATTTGTACCGGAATGGTAACCCAATTTTTTTCTTTCGAAACACGTAACCCACGAATGTAAAACGCCCCCAAGATTCTCAGGAAAACGACGTAAGAAGAGCCCCCACGGGATTTGGTTTGTAGAAAAACCCCCCAATTTTGTGTGGTCAAACGTGACCACGATTGAAACAGCCAATCCTCCAAAAAAGGAAAAACACGTGAGACCCACAAAAAGAAAAAAACCAGAGTGTGTGTCAAACCCAAAATTTAACCCATTTTTTTGGTGTAAAAAAAAGTTTGCCTTTTTTTCCCCCGAAAGAAAAAAGCGCCACGTACACCCCACCGATGTTGTAAAAGCCCAATTTCTCCCAGGAAAAAAGCGTACCCCACGATTGTTGTAAAAAACCAATCCTCCCGAAAAAAAAACACCGTAACCAACGATTGTAAAACCCATCTTCCAAAAAAAACACGTTACCCACGGATGTTAAAAAAAACCATTTTCTTCAAAACGATAGGCGTAAACCCACGTCCAAGATCATGCCGTGACGTCAACAGAAGCAGCAAAAGAAACCGCAACCTCGCTATTGCATAATGCTAGTGTAGATGAACGCTGAAACTGAACGTTGTAGTAAGTCGCAACGGTAGTACGTGGTGGATATACTCTGCCAAAATTAGCCCACTGTTAGAGAATAAGGGAAAATATATACATCTGATCGTGTTAGCTACGCTGTACAGTCTGATGGATTTAAGTATTACCATTCGTCACAAAAACGATAAAAAAAACAAAAACCCTTTAAACCCCAACGGGATGTGGTACAGATGATGAAAGATGGGTATAACAGTCAGATAAGAAACCCCATTTTTTCCTTCAAACAACCACCCGTTGGTATCTGTTTTAAACCGCACCGATGGTTTACCCACTCGATCGGGGTAAATTTTTAAAAAACATTTTCTTCAAGAACACGAGGTTGTGAGCCTCAACGGCGTGAGTTTATGGGATAGTTTTTTTAATACAAAAAAACTTTCCCTCAGTAAACCCCAAACGAAAAACACGAATGGGTTTTAAACCAATTTTATTGTTTATCGTGTTTGAGTTTTTTTTTATCGAAGAAAATATAATTCACAACATCGTACCTCGATGGAACTAAATCCTTTCGAAAAACACGTGGATCGCACACGGTAAGAAAGAGCACTATATAGTCTGTCACAATCGTACCCCAGAACCGTACCCCCCAGCGATGTTGATTTCTGTTTGAAAAACTATTTTTTCTTGTTCATACTACTGTGGAGTTATAGCTTGATATGCGAGTCGTATAATTAAACAGATGATGAAGAAAAATAGGCTTTACCATCGCTCAAGGTACGTGTTGAGATGCGCTATACAATCGATACACCCGGGTACGTGTTTGAGTGGACCTTCTACCATCGTGGATAGTGTAATTAGAGCCATGTTTACATTCTGTCCGATACGCTTGTTGAGATGGTTTACACTGTACGGTAGCGTTTACATCCTGTGTTTAGATTGCGTTTACATCGTGGTACGTGTGCAGTATGTTATTTACTCCGTGGCTACGGTTGAGATGTGTCTCTACATCGTACGGTACGTGTTGAGATGGTTCACATCGTGGTATGTGTTGAGATGAGTTACATCGTAGACGTGTTGAGATGGTTACATCGTCGTCATGTGATTGCAGATGTTTACCATAGTGGTATCGTGTTAGATGCGTTTAACATCTGGTACGTGTTTGGAGATGGTTTACATCGTGGTACTGTTGAGATGGTTTACATCGTGGTACGTGTTGAGATGGTTTACATCATGGTATGTGTTGAGATGGTTTACATCGTGGTACGTGGGCCAGAGAGCGATCCTGACGCCAGAGCACAACATAAAACAGGTGTTCTCTCTCACAGCAGGCAGAAGCAGACTCCTTTCCTCGCTCCAGACTCCTCTCCATAATGACAGGCAACAGCTGCAGATTCTACAACTATTCAATGCTGACAGAGAGAGAGAAGGGGTGGGGGGAGTGTCCTGCATACACCATTTATTACATAACACAAAACAGTCCAAGGCGCTGTGATGTGGAGGCGGGGAGTATTTCCTACTATTTCCTGTTAGAGAAGGTTATGTTGTGCAACAGAAGCTTGGCACCCTGGTCACAGCTGTGTTCTTATGGTTCAGTCATGGCTTTTCGCAAAGGTGGGGCCTAGTCACTATTATTCGAGTCACAAGCAAGTCTCAAGTCACAAGGTTCGAGTCTCAAGTCGAGTCCCAAGTAGAACGGGTCAAGTCTCGAGTCAAGCTGTACATTCTAAGAGCAAGTAGGATGGAGTCACATGTTTTTTCAGGTCAAGTCTCAAGTCAAGTAAAAAAAATCTATAGATGCAATGAATTGTTTAACTACGAATCTTTGTCTATTTGAGTCTACCAGACAGCTGTAACGATTGTCATCTGGAGAAGGAGGACCAAGGTGCAGCGTGGTAAGTGGTCATATTTTTTAATAAAATACAAAAACACTTGACAAACAACAAACGAACAGTCCTGAAAGGTGAAACAAAACACTAAACAGGAAACAACCACCCACAAACAAAAGTYGGAAAACAGGCTACCTAAATATGGCTCCCAATCAGAGACAACGARAGACAGCTGCCTCTGATTGGGAACCACACCAGGCCAAACACACAGAAACAGAAAACCTAGACCTACAACATAGAATACCCAGACATAGAATACCCACCCACATCACACCCTGACCAAACTAAAAATAGAAACATACAAAGCAATCTACGGTCAGGGCGTGACAACAGCCCTTTTCATTATTTTATGTTATTGTAAAATAGGGACTTGTTTCAGTTGTAAGGCCATGACATCAGCAGAAGACAAGGCAAGATGACATGCTCAGAGTGTACATTTATCTACAGATCTTGGTGATCCAATGGTGAAAGTGCCATATCATACAAAATATACAAGTAGCTTTACCAAATATACATGGGCAATAGCCCAAAAGAAATAGCCTCTTTGTCAGGCTTAACCTGTCCTATCTGAACGGACACAGGTAGATCAAATCAAATTTTATTTGTCATATGCGCCGAATACAACAGGTGTAGACCTTACCGTTAAATGCTTACTTACAAGCCCTTAACCAACAATGCAATTCAGGAAATAGAGTTAATAAAATATTCACTAAATAAACTAAAGTAAAGAAAATCGAATCAATCAAAAAGTAACACAAGAAATGTAAATAACAATAACGAGGCTATATACAGGGGTTACCAGTACCGAGTCAATGTGCAGGGGTACATGTTAGTCGAGGTAATTTGTAAAGTGACTATGCATAGATAATAAACAGCGAGTAGCAGCAGTGTAAAAACTGCTGTATATCCTGGATGTCAGGAAGCTTGAACCCAGTGATGTACTGGGCCGTACGCATTACCCTTTGTAGTGCCTTACAGTCAGATGCCGAGCAGTTGCCATACCAGGCGGTGATGCAACTGGTCAGGATGCTTTTGATGGTTCAGCTGTATAACTTTTTGAGGATCTGGGGACCCATGCCAAATCTCCTCCTACAGTGCATTCGGAAAGTATTCAGACTCGAAATTGAGCTCAAGTGCATCCTGTTTCCATTGATCATCCTTGAGATGTTTCTACAACTTGATTGGAATCCACCTGTAGTAAATTCAATTTGAACATGATTTGGAAAGGCACACACCTGCTTCTATAAGGTCCCACAGTTAACAGCACATGTCAGAGCAAAAACCAAGCCATGAGGTCGAAGGACTTGGCCATAGAGCTCCAAGACGGGATTGTGTCGAGGCACAGATCTGGGGAATGGTATCAAAACATTTCTGCAGCATTGAAGGTCCCCATCAGGGCCTCTATCATTCTTAAATGGAAGAAGTTTTGAACCATCAAGACTCTTCCTAGAGCTGGCCACCTGGCCAAACTGAGTAATCGGGGGAGAAGGGCCTTGGTCAGGGAGGTGACCAAGAACCCAATGGTCACTGACAGGGCTCCATAGTTCCTCAGTGGAGATGGAAGAACCTTCCAGAATGACAACCATCTCTGCAGCACTCCACTAATCAGTCTTTATGGTAGAGTGGCCAAACGGAAGCCACTCCTCAGTAAAAGGCACAACAGCCCGCTTGGAGTTGTCAGACTAAGAGAAACAAGATGCTCTGGTGTGATGAAACCAAGATTGAACTCTTTGGCCTGAATGCCAAGCGTCACGTCCGGAGGAAATCTGGCACCATCCCTAAGGTGAACCATGGTGGTGGCAGCATCATGCTGTGGGGCTGCTTTTCAGTGGCAGGGACTGGGAAACTAGTCAGGATCGAGGGAAAGATGAACGGAGCAAAGTACAGAGAGATTCTTGATGAAAACCTGCTCCAGAGTGCTCAGGACCTCAGACTGGGGTGAAGGTTCACCTTCCAACAGTACAACGACCCTAAGCACACAGCCAAGACAACGCAGGAGTGGCTTCAGGACAAGTTTCTGAATGTCCTTGAGAGGCCCAGCCAGAGCCCGGACTTGAACCCGATCTAACATCTCTGGAGAGACCTGAAAATAGCTGTGCAGCGACGCTCCCCATCCAACCTGACAGAACATGAGAGGATCTGCAGAGAAGAATGGGAGAAACCCACAAATACAGGTGTGCCAAGCTTGTAGCGTCATACCCAAGAAGATTCAAGGCTGTAATCACTGCCAAAGGTGCTTCAACAAAGTACTGAATAAAGAATCAGAATACTTATGTGAATGTTCCATTTAAAAAAAAWWTTTTTTTTAACATTTGCACAAATTTATAAAAAACAGTTTTTGCTTGGGCATTATGGGGTATTGTGTGTAGTTTGATGAGAAATAAAAAAAAAACGATTTCATCCATTTTAGAACAAGACTGCAACGTAACAAAATGTTTAAAAAGTCAAGGGGTCTGAATACTTTACGAATGCACTGTATGTGAGTGGGGGTGCGTGTGGCACCTTAATTGGGGAGGACAGGCTCATTGTGATTGCTGGAACAGAATAAATGGAATGGTTTCAAATGGTTTCACCACCATTCCATTCACTCCATTATTATGAGCCGGTTCTCCCCTCAGCAGCCTGCTGTGGCGTGTGTGTACAGTCAGGATTACATTTTTTACATTTTAGTCATTTAGCAAACACTTATCCAGAGCAAATTACAGTAGTGAGTACATTCATTTTCCAACTGGTGCTATGCTCTGCCAACTGAGCCACACAAAGTGGTGTAGTGTAGAGTCCGTATAAATGTATGTGCATATTATGTGTGTGTGAGCAAATTATGGAGTGAGGGTTTGTGTGTGTGTTGGAGTGTCTGTGTGTGTGAGTGTGTGGGGCCGTGTGTGTGTGCATAGAGTGTGCAAAAATAGGATCAATTTAGATTGTCCGTGTAGCCATTTTGTTAGCTATTTAGTTTGCAATTTAGCAGCCTTATGGCTTGGGGATAGAAGCTGTTCAGGAGCCTATTGGTGTCATGGTACCGCTTGCCGTGCGGAAGCAGAGAGAACTGTCTATGGCTTGGGTGGCTGGAGTCTTTTACGATTTTCCTGGCCTTCCTTTCACACCGCCTGATATAGAGGTCCTGGACGGCAGGGAGCTCGGCCCCATTGATGTACTGGGGTGTCCACACCACCCTCTGTAGTGCCATGCAATCGAGGAAGGTGCTATTGCCATACCAAGCAGTGATGCTGACCCGACTTTGCTATTTTGTGATTCTTTTGTAGTTTATTTTTACTGTATTTCACAAAATGTATCCGCTATCATTTGTTACAACCTACAATAACTTTTGAACATCAGATTGGCAGTTACTTACCTCAATTCCGGCTTCAACTTCTACTTATCTGCCCTAGGCTCTTTCTGTAATTAAGACCCAATTTTTTGGGCTACCCCAGAGTAAACGCAGGCGTTACAGATGCAAGAGAGATGGTGAATGGGAAAACCGGACACCTCTTCCCTCTATTCTACTGGCCAATATACAGTCACTTGATAAAAATATGGATGACCTCTGATCACGAATTTCCTACCAACGGGACTCATGAAACTGCAATATTCTCTGCTTTTCTGAAGCATGGCTCTCGGACAAGATACCCCTATCCAACTTGATGGATTCTCCATTCACCCGATCCTATAGCTAGCTGTGCAGCAAATCAGAAATCTGTTCACTAGCTCACCTGACTTGTGTTAATTGACAGTTTGCTGGTCCAATCAGAGGGCCGAGTGCGCGTTTCACTAGCCAATCTGTTGAATGTTTTTTTTGCAAGGGAGATGCTGTGGCTACTGTCTCTGGCTGTGTGGAAGGTAATCCACAGAGACTCTTTGCCACAAAATGAGTGACAAAACTTTACAAAACCTGGCCAGAGAAGTTCAAGTCATCAATCTCAAGTTATTTTATTTTCTATCATGTCGAGTCTCAAGTTATCAGATTTGTGACGCGAGTCAGACCCGAGTCCAAGTCATGTGACTCAAGTTCACAACCCTGTCTCTTCATCTGATAGGCCAACTTCAGGACTACTTGTCAGACAACGTCAGATTTAAGAGGCACATTCAGCACCTCTGTGACTCTGTGACAGACCCTTCCCCCTGCCTCCCCCTCCCACCACCTCAACCCTTTCTCAGAGCATTTCGTATTATTATGTAAAGAAATCGGGGACACTCCAATTAGTATGAAATGTTACGTTTCGTATAGTATGTATTCATTTGTGGATGTCCATCACCTATTTCGTATGATATGTGATATGTTACAAACTCTAGTTAGCTAGCTGGCTATCATTAGCTAGGCTAGGGGAACAGACATTTTTACGTACAGTACAGAATAATATGAAATGCTCTGAGACCAGGTTAACCACCTCCTCGGGCTGCTTCTCTACCTTTTCCATTATATACACACCTTAGGAATGTCACCAAGCTATGAACTCCGACTCACTCATCAATTACCGTAAAACAGGTATGTGATGCGAGCAACACCTTGATGACAGCTGGTTTTAGACATGGAAAATGTATAATGGAAATAAGAGGCCACACTGCATCTGATACTTTACAAATGACAGATCTAACCAAGAGCATGACAGAGTTTAGAAGTGGTGTGTGAAGAGATGCTAATGCCACGTTCAAAACAACTGGGAACTGGGAATTGGGAAATCTCAGACTTCAGTGCATTCAAAATAACTGGGAATTCTGAAAGAAATTTGCTTCGACTGGGAAAAATTGTTTTGAATGGTCAACCAACTCGGAATTCCAAGTTGGAAACTCAGGCATCTTTCTAGAGCTCCGACTTTTCGACCTGAAGAAGTCCCGCTCTGATCTGTTTCACCTGTCCTTGTGATTGTCTCCACCCCCTCCAGGTGTCGCTCATTTCCCCCAGTGTATTTATCCCTGTGTTTCCGGTATCTCTGTGCCAGTTCGTCTTGTATGTTCAAGTCAACCAGCGTGTTTTTCCCGTGCTCCTGCTTTTATATTCTCTTGTACTAGTCCTCCCAGTTTTGACCTTTGCCTGTTTTTCTGGACTCCATTCCTGCCTGCCTGACCATTCTGCCTGCCCTGACCTCGAGCCTGCATGCCATTCTGTACCTCTGGAACTCTGAACTGGTTTCGACCTTTTGCCTGTCCACAACCATTCTCTTGCCTATCCCTTATGGATTGTTAATAAACATCTTGGACTCTAACCATCTGACTCCTGTGTCTGCATCTCGGTCTCGCCTTGTACCCTTATAGAAGATCACTGGCGTAATGATTTGACCTTGTTTTTTTCTGAGTTCACAGTTGTCTTGAAAGCACCATAAATACCAACACATTTCTGAGAATGTCATCCCACTGAGCACAGACATCAATTCAAAGTGTATTTCACATTGGTTCAACAAAATGTCCTTGAAATAACGTGGAAACAACGTTGATTCAACCAGTGTGTGCCCAGTGGGATGGGGTTTTGAAGTGAAAGATTGTGGAGACATGAAAAAGTAGCCAATCTTCAAGGCTTTACACTACTGATCACGTTTACCTTACACATACATGTTTTAAAAGATGCACTTCAGCTACCCCTCGTCAAACATTTTCTTAAAGCAAATCTCTGTTGTTGTTACAGTGGTACAATGTGACCCTAGAAGGATTCCTCCTCTCTGAGAGTGCCTGAGGCGGTTTGTGCATGCCTTTGGAATGCCAATAAAGCCTAGTACTCCGGCCCTCATTAATTACCTTCTATTGTAAATGTTTATCAGCACAGCATTTTCTATACAGTGCATTCAGAAAGTATTCAGACCCCTTGACTTTTTCCACATTTAGTTACGTTACAGCCTTATCCTAAAATTGATAAAAGTATTTCCCCCCCCCCCTCATCAATCTACTGTACACACAATAGCCCATAATAACAAAGCAAAAACATTTTTTTTTATACATTTCTGCAAATGTATAAAAAAAGAAAATAATGAAATATCACATTTACATAAGTATGTAGTAGAATTAGGCAAAAGGACAAGGTATTCACTAACTAACACAAACACACCGTGCTTGTTTAAAAAGAGCCACACAGACAGTCATTACAGGCCATGGTAAAGACACGCTTTGGGAAGGTCTTTGTTACTGCTACAGTGTTGCAACATACTGCTTGTGTCCCAAATGGCACCCTATTCCCTATATCAGGGGTACTCAACTCTTACCCTACGAGGTCCGGAGCCTGCTGGTTTTCTGTTCTACCTGATAATTAATTGCACACACCTGGTGTCCCAGGTCTAAATCAGTCCCTGATTAGAGGGGAACAATGAAGAAATGCAGTGGAACTGGCTTCGAGATCCATAGTTGAGTTGGAGTGCCCTATATAGTGCACGACTTTCACCAGGACTCTATATGGGTCATTCTACAGAAGTGTTGCAAATTGTGGGTTGGAAAAATGTTATTTTTCTTTTTCTTTCTTCAGCTGCCATTTTCTCTTGGGCTTTCAACCTCGATCACAATAGAAATTGCTTTCTATTTCATAGCAATTTGATAATAGGCCTGTAAAAAAGTTCCATAGTCGCTGGTTTTAAGGAAAGCTATACAAACCACTCAAAACATATCATCAACTTGATAACAATCGTACATGCAGAACTGCAGATATTGTCTGTCTTACTTTCAGGGATAACATAATGAAAACAGAAAGCAATGAATAATATTTACTAAATGCCAAATCTTGCATTGTCCTACCATTTATGCGGAAAGATGATGATTTGATTAGACATTGACAAAATATGTTTCAAATGGCCAAGATGCAGTAGACTAGAGCCTGTTTTGGGCAGTTCCTGGCAATCAAATTGAATGTAGCGTTTTATACGTCTCTTCCTGAATGTCATGGTAATGAGCAGGGACAAATGGCCTGATGGTCATATAATAGGATTAAACAGCACATATAATATATCCTGAAGATCAGGAGAAAAGACAACAGCCCTAAAGTACTTTGTGGTTGTTTTGTCTCCCCATATTATTGTTGAAGTATACATTTTGTTTAAAAGAAAATAATCACAAAACAGAAGAGACTATCACGGTCGTTATATAGTGTAGATTTGTTAACATATGCACGGTACTGTACAGCTACATCGTTGTGTAGATAAGCGTACGAGACAGAGCTGAAAAACATCTACAAAATGACTTGAATTCAGAGATGTGTGCTGATTTTGTTTTGTTCTCCTCAGATTTCTCTCAAATGTTGTCACATGATGTGCAAATAAAATAATGATCAAAATAACAACAGCCATTTAGAGATTATCCAGAAACATTTTTCATGTGGTGTGCTGGGGTGTTTTTTCCACACAGCCCCATCTGATTGCTTAAGCATGTTAAAGCAAGTGCCATTTGATTTCATTCTCAATAAAGTCAAATACACTACCCACCCAAGTATAATACACAGTGCCACAGGATTTAGCTTCCCGTAAAACCAAAATAAAATGGTGACAATTCTTCTACACTGAAATTGTAGCCTACTGATGTCAAAACCGATTTAACTCAGACTGTCTAATTGCATTTTTTTGTTGTCCAATTGTCTCAAGATGGCTTGGAGAGGGGCTCGCTGAGAAATTCAAACAGTGTTTTCTAGATTATTTTGGGCCATTTTGCTATACTGTTTTAATGAGAACATTTATTAGTAAACTGGAAGATTAGCCCATGATGTGCCTCTGGGCTAGAGAAGGAGTTGTTGTCCCACTGCATGATCTGGCATTCATAGGCAAAGCACAGCGACAGCCATTCATACTTCTCTGTTTCGATCTGAAAAGATTCTTAGCTGCATTTCAACAGCATGAAATATATCTTGTGTCAAAGCTACATGCATTAATAGCCTAAAAATGTCTATGTGTGGTTGCTCAGATTTCTCTGCATCTCAACTTAAAAAGGATTGGTTGAGACAGAGGACAGTGCTATAGAAGTAGATGGTGTTATAGGAAGATGCTTGCATCTCAGAGAGATGAATTAACTATTTTTGATTTCAAGGTAATGAGATAAACCACCTTACTGGCTGACATTGTTATTTATATTAGTTCATGCTAATCCAGCAGTAGGCTATGTGGGAAAAACTCTTTAAGATGTGTCTTTTGGAAAGTCTCATAAAATCAGCGCTAATGTATAAAAAGAATATCACCATACCAATGCAACAGTGTACTACTACCTCTTATGTTGCGTACAGTAACATTTAGCAAATTACACAATTCAACAGTTTATAAGCCTGATGAAAATCTTTAGGTCGAAGCGTTGCACAACAAACTGTGGGAGCATTAATCAGAATGCGGATATCAATCTTTATTTCATAACCTCTCTTTGTAATCACAGTTTTTCTAATGCCTGCTCTATTTCTTGGCCTGCACCACATCATATGTACACTCAGTCAGTTCATGTTACAGTGAGTCTATATTTACCCTCCATATCAGAGAATTAGCCATCTGATTCTGCGTATAGCTGTTAGTTTTCAGTTGCCTACTGACCCAGTAGTTGTGAGGAGAAGATTGTTCCGATTCCATTGATTCAAACTATATTTAGACATTTAATACAGTATAGCACATTTATCAGTGGCTTAGTTCCAAATGGGAATAGGAGCTACAGGCTCTGGTCAAAAGTAGTGCACTATATAGGGAGTAGGGTGTCATTTGGGATGCAGTCAGTATCTGGAGGCCACTTCCCTTTGGACATCTCTTCCTGGGTTTTTTCCACTTGAAATCCTTAAGAGTCGGTGCTGCTTGCACAGTTGCATTGAATGACTTTTAAATGCTCCCTATTTCTCACAGGTTTTTAACACAATCGGGTGATTGTTTGGGAACATTCCAATAAATTACTTTTCCTTACCCCAAGTGAGAAACAGAGGGGGACTTTTTCACACACCATTCTGGCAACATTTTACATTCTAAAAGATAAACTACCATTCATTCTACACAGAGGAATAAACATTTTTCTCTTTAACCATGGCTTGTTCGGTGTCACACTGAATAAACTAATTAAATATTTAATTCATTAATTAATTTCCATCCACTTCATCATATTCCATGCTGTTTCCTCCTTTCTTTAAATCATTCTCTAACATTTAACATATTGTAGGTGTCCACGGAACGGAATGAGATGCTTGTGTTCTTCGGAGTGCTCTGAATGACAATGAGAAGTTCACTTCTGCTTTTCTGACTTCTCAGAAACAGAATAGTACAGAATTAAAATTAAACATGTGGAACTGAAATAACTTTGGTTGACAAGAACAAAAATGTTACACGCACACACATAGGCACGCACACACAGGCACACACAGGCACACACACAGAAACAAACACACTTTTTACATTTTAAACTCTGAAATGTAAGCCATTAGCCAGCCTGTGGAGAAGACTACAGTTGTGTTTTGTTACATATAATCTCTGGACTGACTCTATGATACTGGTTCCTATGGGACATGAAGGCCCATACACTGATGTTGCACTTTTGATTATATTTTTCTGTGCACAGAACTGCTATATACAGAATCAGAGAAACAAAAGCAAGTATATGTGGTCTCATGGCCAAATTTCGTCTACTCAGAATATTAGCACATTTTTCATCTTGGTTTTTGATATTCTCACTGTTCCGTAGATTCCTGAATCATTAAATATTGGAAAACATCCCCTGATGCCTTTCCCACTCTGTACAAAGACTGGTTTGAAATAACACTGGTGTCAGTTCCTGGGAGAGTTAGACAGATGCCATGCAGAATAATACAATGTATCTGTGGTGATAGCAAAGCCATCAAAGCCAGGGACAGACTCATGATGATCGAGTAGAGAAAAGGAAGAGAAGACACAAATTCCACTGGCACTATAAGGCCCCCAAAACATACCACAGAAACGGCCTCTAAACAAAATAGAATGACAGAAATCCAAATCCCAATACCACTCTAAGGCCCCCAAAACATACCACAGAAACACAGAAATCCAATAATTGAGGGCTTCATATTTCTCCAAAGAAAAACTGAATGTGCTTGTGGAAATTATGACAGACACAGACATACGGGCTCAGTGGGAACACATTTGGTATATAGGCCCGTCTCCAGACCCTGAGGTGAACATAGTGATTTTCTCTTTGAAGTACCCGAGCACACACCTAGGGTGAGTAGCTACCTGCTCTCTCTCTCCCTGGCCGGGCTGAGAACACAGGTGGCAGTCAGACATTTAGCTCCCAGCACATTTGGATCAGATTGATTCTCTTACTTCAATTGGAACAATGATTTGCAGGTGTTGCTCTAAGCCGGGGGTTAGGGGTATATCTTTTGTTCTTTTGCTTTTGCTCTCTCTCTGTCTCTCTCGCTCTCTCTCCCCTCTCTCGATCTCTCAATCACAACAGGCGGACAACTGTTAAACGGTGCCCTCCAGTGTGTACATAAACCACACCACCATGTTTCCAGATACAGTGCCTTCAGAAAGTATTCACACCACTTGACTTTTTCCACATTTTGTTGTGTTACAGCCTGAATTCAAAATTGTATAAATTGATTCTAACCCATCTACACACAATACCCCATAATAACAAAGTGAAACATTTTTGAAAATAAAATACAGAAATATCTCAGCCCTGAGTCAATACATTGTAGCTTCACCTTTGGTAGAGCTTTGACCACCTGGATTGTACAATATTTGCCCATTATTCTTTTTTAAATGATTCAAGCTCTGTTAAGTTGATTGCTGATCAAAGCTAAACAGCCATTTTCAATTCTTGCCATAAATTTCAAGCTGATTTAAGTCAAAGCTGTAACTAGGCCACTCAGAAACATTCAATGCCGTCTTGGTAAGCAACTTCAGTGTATATTTAGCCTTATGTTTTCGGTTATTGTCCTTCTGGAAGGTGAATTCATCTCCCAGTAGCTGTTGGAAAGCAGACTGAACCAGGTTTTCCTCTAGGATTTTGCCTGTGCTTATAGCTCTATTACAGTTATTTTTATCATTAAAAAAACCTTGCCTAGGACAGGCATACCCATAACATGATTCAGCCACCACCATGCTTGAAAATATGAAGAGTGGTACTCAGTGATGTGTTGTGTTGTATTTGTATTTTTTGCAGTATTACTTTAGTGCCTTGTTGCAAACAGGATGCATGTTTTGGAAGAGTTGTATTCTGTACATGCTTTCTTCTTGTCACTCAGTCATTTAGGTTAGTATTGTGGAGTAACTACAATGTTGATTCATCCTCAGTTTTCTCATATCAGAACCATTAAACTCTGTAACTGTTTTAAAATCACCATTGGCCTCATGATGAAATCCCGGAGCAGTTTCCTTCCTCTCCGGCAACTGAGTTAGAAAGGATGCCTGTATCTTTGGGTGTAATAATACACCATCCAAAGCCTAATTATTAACTTCACCATGCTCAAAGGGATATTCAGCATTTTTTTTTTTTACACATATATCAATCTGTGCCCTTCTTTGCAAAACCTCCCTGGTCTTTGTGGTTTAATCTGTACTTGAAATTCACTACTCGATAATTGTATGTGTGGGGTACAGAGATGGGGTAGTTATTCAAAAATCATGTTAACCACTATTATTGAACACGGAATGAGTCCATGCAACTTATTATGTGACTTGTTAAGCACATTTTTACTCTTGAACTTTTTAAGCTTGCATTTATATTTTTGTAATTTAGAGACGCTCTTATTCAGAGCGACTTACAGTTAGTGCATTCATCTTAAGATGGCTAGGTGGGACAACCACATATCACAGTAAGTCAAATTTCCTCAATAAAGTAGCTATCAGCAAAGGCAGAGCTTAGTAAAAAATAAGTGCAAGTGGTAGTTCACAAAAGGCATTTTTTTTCTTTTTGGGGGGGGGGGGTTGAGCATCAGGCAGGCTGCAGAATTCTGGATGAATTGCAGGGGTTTGATGGCACAAGTGGGGAGCCCAGTCAACAGCGAGTTGCAGTAGTCCAGATGGGAGATGACAAGTGCCTGGATTAGGACCTGAGCTGCTTCCTGTGTGAGGTAGGGTCGTACTCTACGGATGTTGTAGAGCACTTGTTTGCAGAGAAAGACAGGGTGTTGTACAGGGTCATGCCAAGGTTCTTTGCACTCTGGGAGGGGGACACTGTGGAATTGTCAACTGTGATTGAGAGGTCTTTGAGCAGGCAGGCCTTACCCGGGAGGAAGCGCAGCTCCGTCTTGTCGAAATTGAACTTGATGTGGTGGGCTGACATCCAAGCAGAGATATCTGCCAGGTACGTGGAGATGCGTGTCACCATCTCGGTGTCAGAAGGCGGGGAGGAGAAAAGTAGTTTAGTGTCATCCGAATAGCAATGATAGGAGAGTCCATGAGAGGATATGATGTAGGTGAGTGACTTAGTGTATAGAAAGAACAGGAGAGGGCCAAGAACCGAGCCCTGGGGGACACCAGTCGTGAAAGTACATGGTGCAGACACAGATCCTCTCCGTGTCAGTGTACAGAGCCTGACAAACCCAGCCTTGAGAGGGTGGAGAGGAGGATCTGATGGTTTACAGTGTCGAAGGCAGTGGATAGATCTAGGAGGATTTAAACAGACGATATAGATTTAGCTTTGGCAGTGCGGAGAGCCTCCGTGACACAGAGAAGAGCAGTCTCGGTTGAGTGACCAGTCTTGAAGCTTGACTGGTTAAGGGTCAAGAAGATCGTTCTGAGAGAGCTAGCGAGAGAGTTGATCAGAGACAGCACGCTCAAGTGTTTTATAAAGAAAAGAAAGGGATACCAGTCTGTAATTTTGGACGTCAGAGGCGTCAAGTGTTGGTTTCTTGAGGTGGGGAGTAACTTGTTTTGAAGTCAAAGGGGACGCAGCCAGCTGTCAGGGAAGAGTTGATGAGGAAAGTGAAGAATGGGAGAGGTCTCTAGAGATGGTCTGGAGAAGGGAGGAGGGGATGGGGTTGACCAGGCAGGTTGTCGGGCGGCCTGACCTCACTAGCTGCAGGATTTCATCTGGAAAGAGAGGGGAGAAAGAGGTCAAGGCGTAGGGTAGTTCTGTGTGAGTGGGACTCAATAGGCTAAGTGGATGAGGAGCGGATGTCGTCAACCTTCTTTTAAACGTGGTTGACAAAGTCGTCCGAAGAGATAGAGGAGGTGGAGGATTAAGGAGGGAGGAGAAGGTGGGAAATAGTTTCCTAGCGTAAGAGACAGAAGCTTTAAATTTAGAGTGATAGAAAGTGGCTTTAGCAGCAGATACAGAGGAAGAGAAGGTAGAGAGGAGGAAGTGAAAGGATGATAGGTCCTCCGGAAGTTTAGTTTTCCACCATTTTTGCTCAGCTGCCTGCAGCCCTGTTCGGTAAGCTCACAATGAGTCACCCACGGAGCTGGAAGGGAGGGCTGATCCGGCTGAGAGGTAAGGGGACAGTGCAAGTCATAGGATGCAGAAAGGGAGGAGAGTAGGGTTAAAGAGGCAGAATCAGGAGACAGGAGGGAGAAAGATTTAGCAAAAGGGAGAGATGATAGGATATGAGGAGAGAGTATTGGGAGAGAGAGATAGCGAAGATTGCAATGGCGCATGACCATCTGGGTTGGGGCTGAGTGGCTAAGGTTGGAGGAAAGGGAGTCAGAAAAGGAAACAAAGTAGTGATCAGAGGCCAGGAAGGGGTTGCAGTGAGATTAGTAGGCGAACAGCCTCTAGTAAAGATGAAGTCAAGCGTATTTCCTACTTATGAATGGGAGGATACTGGGAAAGGGTGAGATCAAAAGAGTCAAGGAGGGGAAAGAGAGAGTTGGAAAGAAATTAATCGAAGGCAGACATTGGGAGGTTGAAGATGAAGAGTGGTGAGACATCATCAGGAAATGAGTTTATCAAGGTGTCAAGCACAATGAGGAAATCTCTAAGGGCACCTGGTGGGCGATAGATGACAATGTTAAGTGTGAGTGGACAAGTGACAGTGACAGCATGGATTTCAAATGAGGAGATGGACAGTTGAGACGGAGAAAAGAGAAAATCTCCACTTAGGACAAATGAGTAGCCTTGTGTCACCACCACAACGACCAAATGCTCTTGGACTATGAGAGAAAACGTAGTCAGATGAAGAGAGAGCAGCTGGAGTGGCAATGTTTTCTGGGGTTCTCCATGTCTCCGTTAGGGCCAAAAAGTCAAGGGACTGAAGGGGAGCATAGGCTGAGATGAACTCGGTGTTCTTGACCCCAAATCGGCAGTTCCAAATGTTGCCAGAGACCTGGAATTCCACATGGGTTGTACACGCAGGGTACACTAAATTAGAAGGGGAGTGGACCTGTCACGATCGTTAGATGGTGGAAGAGAGGAGGACCAAGGCGCAGCGTGATAACAATGCATTCTTCTTTTAATGAAATGAAAAACACTTGACAAACTAACAAAACAACAAACGAATGAACGTGACGCTATAAACAAATAGTGCTGACAAAAACTACACATAGACAATAACCCACGAAATACCCAATGAATATGGTTGCCTAAATACGGTTCCCAATCAGAGACAATGATCAACAGCTGCCTCTAATTGAGAACCAATCTAGGCAGCCATAGACATACAAACACCTAGACTAGACACTGCACCATAAACATACACAACCCCTAGACAATACAAAACACATACATCCCCCATGTCACAACCTGACCTAACTAAAATAATAAAGAAAACAAAGATAACTAAGGCCAGGGCGTGACAGGACCGTCCGTAAAGCCTACAGGGAGAGGAGCGAACTGGGATAGAAAACACACACATAGTTGCCAAAGCTACAAAAGAGCAAAATAAGATAATGTGAAAATAACTACAGTAGGTAAGACACTGAAGTGAGAAAGTGGTGTGGAGCCTTCCTCTCTTTCCTTCCTCGAACAACTCCGCAGAACTGTCTTTGTTTTGCAACGAGACCGCCGCTTACAGCTGCCGCTGAGAAAACAGTGGAGACTGAAATACTAATCCTAATTTCTAATTGACTTGCAAAGGTGAAGAGCACACCTCCTGGTACTAATTGCTGATTGCCTAGGAGAGGAGAAACCCCTCTCCCTCCAATACAGCCACTGATTACCAAAACAATAACAGTCACAAATTGCCCTGTCCTTTAATCCTGGTTGATGTGTGAACAATCATCTGTAAATGAATAGCAGTCAGAAGTTCACACACCACGTACTGGGAAGACAGGCAACACTTAGAGAAGATGGCTCTAGTTAGCAAAAATACAGTACTAGACAACAACCAATAAAGACAAAATATATATGCATACACTCCTGGAGATATCAGGAGTGCTCTGGCTATAACAAAGGGGTTGAAGACTTATTGCCTCAAGACATTTCAGCTTTACATGTTTTATTCATAAAAAAAAATATCCACTTTGACATTATGGGGTATTGTGTGTATATCAGTGACACAAAATCTCAATTTAATCAATTTTAAATTCAGGCTGTAACACAAAATATGGAAAAAGTAAACAGATGTGAATACTTTCTGAAGGCACTGTATTATACAACACAGCAATGTGCTACTTTCACATAATCACAGATGCTGAGGTATTTTTACCATTGAAAAAACCCCATCTGCTTTCATTTAATTTTTTCGATAATCATATATACCAGACAATATCACCAGTAGAAGTAGCAGTAGAAGCCAGACAAGAACTGGAGAGCAGCCTCTCTCTCCATATAGCAGTGAGCAGCTAGCGTCGAGTGCACTACACAGCCTGAACTGCCACGTGTCATTCCAAACATCTAAAGGGGCAACTTTCATCTGATTTCGTCTCATATAAAGGCATTATAACTAATCAGATTACATTACTCAGCAGCACTCTCCACTCCCATTTATGGGCGGTGATGGCCTGTCTGAAATTTAACCCACCACTTACTGTATAAAGAGATCAAATGAGAGATAGATAGAGAGACAGAGAAAGAGAATGAGAGAGAGAGAGAGCAAGAGAGAAGAATTGGTTTTGAGGGGGGGCATTCATCTGCAATTTCAAGATACATGTTTGATGTTTTACTTTTTCCTGTGCTGCACTCTGTATACTCTGTTTAAACCTCATCTCCTCACCGAAAGACAAGTGTGACATTTGAAGGGAAGCTTAGAGAAATAAAGCCAACGAGACTTCCCTTTGTCCCTACAGTAGGTCTTGTTTCCACTGTGTCCTGACCGGCCTCTGGTCCTCCCAGCTGTGTTGGGTCCCCGTCCCTCAGAGTCAGACAGCTGGCCCGGGGTGAGGTCACTGTGCTGGGGCCATGGGACCACGGATCCTCCCCTCTCTGTGACACCTGTCTGGAGGAGCTCCAGAGTGATGCACCCTGGGATCCTCGGTCCCAGCCAGCTTTGTGGCCCAGCAACCTGACATCCAGAGGTGTTGACTTAGGGTCCCAAATGGCACCCTATTCCTTAGAGCACTACTTTTGACCAGGGTCCAAAGGGCTATATTGGGAATATGGTGCCATTTGGGACTCAGGCATTAATGTTCCCATCCTTCACCCCTTCCTCCACAGAGGCTCCATCCTCCATCCTCCACATAGTCATTCCTTTACATCTCTGTTTCTGCCTGATGACAACTCTACCTTCCTTCATCATGTAACCATAACTCACTTTCACACTATACATATTCATTAGCCCGTGCATGTTGTAATTTAATTCCAAATGACTTACATTTAATTAGCATAATTAAACATTATCTATGATAATTCCCCAACCAAGTACCCTCCTGAGAATTTGCAGACATGTTCTAATATATGTTTGTGTCTGGAAAAGCATGATTGATAATATAATTATGCTTGAGACAATCACAGTTGCACATTATTAATAGGGGTTGTTAATGGCACCACCACACATAAACGAGCCTGTCCACACAAAACAAATGTTGCCGTCATGGGAACTCATAGCATGCATAGCGTAGCCCATGATTAGGAGGACCAGGATTTTTTTTGTGAATGTTTGACCTGACCAGGAAAACATTCTCTATTCCCTTCTTCTCAATACAAAAGAAGGTCTGAGGGACCTTGGACCTTCTCCTCCAATATGGTTGAGAAAGATGCAAGGAGACAGGATGCGAGGAATCGAGGAAAGAAGAATTAAGATAGAGCCTCTGTGTGAACCAGAGGACAGTCTTTGGAACACACTCTAAAGGCGGAGTAACCAGGGGAACCATAGAGGGAGGGAGCAGACACTGTGAGTCTTAAGGGTGTGTTTCCATGTGTCCACGATACACACCACAAATAGAGGTCCAACAGACCAAACCCATTTCATGCCTCTGACAATATGTTTTCACAGAGTTGGATACTTTCGACAGGCATAAAGCGTGTTGCTGCACGTGATATACACTGAGTGTACAAAACATTAAGGACACCTGCTCTTTCCATGACATAGACTGACCAGGTGATTCCAGGTGAAAGCTATGATCCCTTATTGATGTCACTAGTTAAATCCACTTCAATCAGTGAAGATGAAGGGGAGGAGACAGGTTAAAGAAGTATTTTTAAGCCTTAAGACAATTGAGACATGAATTGTGTATGTGTGCCATTCACAACTGTGGGAAGCATTGGACTCAACATGGGCCAGGATCCCTGTGGATCGCTTTCGACACCTTGTAGAGTCCATGCCCTGACGATTTGAGACTATATATACTGTATACTGTATATACTGTACATACTGTATTTTATACCATCTATTGTACCTTGCCTATGCCGCTCGGCCATCGCTTATCCATGTACTTACATGTACATATTCTCATTCACCCCTTCAGATTTGTGTGTATTAGGTAGTTGTTGGGGAATTGTTAGATTACTTGTTAGATATTACTGCACTGTCGGAACTAGAAGCACAAGCATTTCGCTACACTCGCATTAACATCTGCTAACCATGTGTATGTGACAAATACATTTGATTTGGTTTGATTTGACTATTCTGAGGGCAAAAAGGGGGGGGGTGGAACTCAATATTAGGAAGGTGTTATTATTATTTTGTACACTCAGTGTGTGTTTCATTCTTGTGACGTGTGTGGTATGTATGAGTGGTGTGGAGTCTGGTGCAGAGAGTGGACGTGGAGATGCCCTGCACAGCTTCTGCCTGCATCCCAAATAGCACCCCTTCCCCATATTGTGCACTACTTTTGAACAGAGTCCATAGGGCTCTATATAAGGAATAGGGTGCCATTTGGCACATTGACTCTGTCTTCAGACAGGGCAGAATCAGAGAAATTACTCTAACGACCGCCTGGAGATACGCATGGATCCTTATGTAATTGCTCTCTGTGCGTCAATCAATGAAGTCTTCATCTGCGAACTGTGCCCAGTATTACATTTTTGAGTCAGTTCTTTGGCACCTGATGTGAATGTTGAATGTTGGAAAGAAAATCTCAGCACAATGAGAAGAGTCTTCGCTGTAGGGCTGTAGGGCTGTAGGGCTGTAGGGCTGTAGGGCTAGGCAATGCAGCAAAGCAGAGGTCGGGCCAAGCACACTTTTGGAAAATTTTCTTGAACATTCTTTGACAAGATGAGGGATGAAGAGATATTCAGTCATACTTGAACACAATGGAGGCTGATTCAAGAAATGCTTTATTATTATTAAAGCCAATGTGTTTCGTGGGGTTGATGCCTTCATCAGGGATTTAGATGAGTGATGGACCTCCTCCTCTACTCCAACATGCTACGTCCTTCCTGCAATGTGTGTCTATTTGACCAACAGTGTAGTAAGCTGTAGGCTAACTGTCATAGTGGATGACTGATGTTACTGTTATACAATTGTTCAGCATAGAGGTTATGTGTCATAGGAGCTAGAAACAGCTTAAAGGTGATGTGTAGAGGAACAGGTTGTTAAGGTTGGTGCCACCACAAGGATCGCCATAATAACAGTCATCATTTTGAAAGGACATCCATCACTGTCATATTATTTGGCAAAAGAAAGGTCAAATGTACTGTACAGTGTCTGTCATTCTCCTACATGTCCTCATCCATAGGTTTGCTTCACCGAGAATAGTCATTATGAAGTTCGCAAGCACCATCACATTTCTACTAAGTTTAACATCATACACTCCTTGTTTGGAGAGTGTATGACCCTCTAATAACTACAGCTCACTTTCAATTACTTGAGTCACAGGGTGGCCATAATACCATAATATCTTATTAATAATACCACAATGATTGACTATCTAATACGCATAGGGAATAAGAAAGAGAGAAAGGGAATAACTTCTAAGTATTTTTTCTGTTGTTAGAAACAGGTAAGATTAGAATCCCTGCAACATTATATGTTTTTAATTTAATTTGATCTCTGAGAAATTAAGCTAATTGATTACATCCAAATTGGCCATTTTAATTTATAGGTTTGATATAATATTCAAAACATGTAGTAATAGCAGGAACAGCACCATCTAGTGGCCAGAACCTGGTAATATCAGGATGAGGATGGGACATAAACAACTTCAATGACTCATTCCTCTGAACAGGAAGAAAAAAAGATCACCAAATTCACTAAGAATGCACTGAAAATTAACTCATTGTCAGAAAACAGTTTGTCCCAAATAAGATGTTAGGTACTATATTTCGTGAATATTAAAATGGCCAATTTGGGTGCAATCAAATAGCTTATCAGAGATCAAATAATATTTCAGAAAAATAATTGCAGGAATGCTAATCTTATCTGTTTCTAACTACATGGTGGGTGTAATGTTTTGCTAAAATGACATGGAACGACCCCAATGTAAGAGATGGAAACATGCTCATCAGTGAAACTAAGCATAGTTCATTAGAAAAGCATTACATAAACATCTATTTGTTTTGCATGTTAAAAAGATCCCATGGCATAATATTAATCAAGCCCTCTCAGTGAAATTAAATCTTTATTTTAGAATTAATAACTAAATGTGTTATTTTAAAACTTATTCCCAGTCATATAGGAAGCCAAAGAGTCAACGGAGTATATTGCTGATTCCCAAATGGCACCCTGTTCCTTATATGGTGCACTACGTTTGACCAGTTCTGACCAGAGCCCTATGGGCACTGGTCAAAAAGTAGTGCACTTCATAGGGAATAGGGTACCACTTGAGACGTAGTCTATAATTAAGAGACATTAACAACTACCAGACTGCCTCATTTACTGTTAGTGCTGCTATTTTAACTATATTAAATGATGGTGTTAGTTATGGAAAGTGCAATTCAAAAATGACCGTTTCATGAAGTTGTAAAACCCTTGAGTTTGGATGTGAGAGTTTCAGCAGGAGTGACTTGAGTGTGGAGTCATTAAAACTCGTTTTTCAACCACTCCACAAATGTCTTGTTAACAAACTATAGTTTTGGCAAGTCGGTTAGGACATCTACATTGTGCATGACACAATACATTTTTCAAACAATTGTTTACCGACAGATTATTTCACTTATAATTCACTGTATCACAATTCCAGTGGTTTACATACAATAAGTTGACCGTGCCTTTAAACAGCTTGGAAAATTCCAGAATATGATGTCATGGCCTTAGAAGCTTCTGATAGGCAAATTGACATAATTTGAGTCAATTGGAGGTGTACCTGTGGATGTATTTCAAGGCCTACCTTCAAACTCAGTGTCTCTTTGCTTGACATCATGGGAAAATCAAGAGAAATCAGCCAAGACCTCTACCAAGAAAATGGTAGACCTCCACAAGTCTGGTTCATCCTTGGGAGCAATTTCCAAACACCTGAAGGTACCACGTTCATCTGTACAAACAATAGTACGCAAGTATAAACACCATGGGACCACGCAGTCATCATACCGCTCAGGAAGGAGATGCGTTCTGTCTCCTAGAGATGAATGTACTTTGGTGCGAAAAGTGAAAATCAATCCCAGAACAACAGCAAAAGACCTTGTGAAGATGCTGGAGGAAACGGTTACAAAAGTATCTATATCCACAGTAAAACGAGTCCTATATTGACATAACCTGAACCAGACTACGGTTTGCAACTGCACATGGGGACAAAGATCGTACTTTTTGGAGAAATGTCCTCCGATATAGAAAAATAGAACCGTTTGGCCATAATGACCAGCGTTATGTTTGGAGGAAAAAGGGGGAGGCTTGCAAGCCGAAGAACACCATCCCAACCGTGAAGCACGGGGGTGGCAGCATCATGTTGTGGGGGTGCTTTGCTGCAGGAGGGACTGGTGCACTTCACAAAATAGATGGCATCATGAGGTAGGAAAATTATGTGGATATATTGAAGCAACATCTCAAGACATCAGTCAGGAAGTTAAAGCTTGGTCGCAAATGGGTCGCAAATGACCCTGAGCATACTTCCAAAGTTGTGGCAAAATGGCTTAAGGACAACAAAGTCAAGGTATTGGAGTGGCCATCACAAAGCCATGACCTCAATCCTATAGAAACATTTTGGGCAGAACTGAAAAAGTGTGTGCAAGCAAGGAGGCCTACAAACCTGACTCAGTTACACTAGCTCTGTCAACAGGAATGGGCCAAATTTCACCCAACTTATTGTGGGAAGCTTGTGGAAGGCTACCCGAAACGTTTGACACAAGTTAAACAATTTAAAGGCAATGCTACCAAATACTAATTAAGTGTATGTAAACTTCTGACCCACTGGGAATGTGATGAAAGAAATTAAAGCTGAAATAAATAATTCTCTCTACTATTATTCTGACATTTAACATTCTTAAAATAAAGTGGTGATCCTAACTGACCTAAGACAGGGAATTGTTACTTGGATTAAATGTCAGGAGTTGTGAAAAACTGAGTTTAAATGTATTTGGCTAAGGTGTATGTAAACCTCCGACTTCAACTTCTCTTCTGGATACAGAGTGTGGTTAACAAATAATGTTAACAAATAATGTTTGCATCCCAAATGACACCATATTCCCTATACAGTAGACCTATACAGAGCCTATAAGACCTGGTCAAAAGTAGCATACTACTTAGGGTTCCATTTGGGATGCGGCCAAGAATGAATGTTATTATGAGGGTTTAGAACATATCTTAAAGAAACATGGTTATGCCCAGGACAGAGTGGACAGAAATAAATGAGTGCTGCTGTGTTTTAGTCATTACCAGATGGAGAAACAAGAATTGCCCCATTTTAAATGTGATGTCTCAGTGCTACCTGGCTTTCTTTAGTCAGTGAAAACCTGCTTTTATTGCAGTGCCCTCTGGTGGTTGATTATATACCCCTCATCTCTTGTGACATTACAGCCAATGGCGGGTCTGGCTGGAAATAAACAAATAATATTAAATTATATTAAATTAATATGACTGATTAATATCAAACATATGTAATATCACATATATGTAAATGTGGAAGACCAAATAAAGGCAAACAAATAAACAAATAACAAACAAATACATTCTTTCATCTGTTTATATATGCAACTATTCCGACCTTGGACATACAAAAAAAGTATTCATATCAATCTTCATACAGTTAAAAAAATAATTTGAACAATTCAGTCACTTAGATGGAAATCTCTTATTATCTTTGACCTATATGTTGCTGTTTCAAAACAATGTTGCCTGCTACAATGACTTTTCAGGTTGTCCTAGCCTCTGGATGTAAAATAGAGGAAAAGGTCAAAGGCCTACATGGCAGACAAATGGTCAGACAAACAAAGGTGAACAACAAGAGATCATTTATTCTTTGGTTTATTTGACCCACACACTCAGTCAGGTGGTTGAATAATAAGTATAGTTAACAACTCTTAGATTTACTATTCAAGTTTGTGGCTTTTGACAATGCATTAGACACCGCTGAACAAGAGGTGGCGCCACCAAACCACAGCAGCCATAGGCCGATGGAGGAATTCACACAAAACTCCAGTTCAACTCTTTCACATCTAAGACCAAACATCATCACTGATGAACTTTTAAAAAGAACCAAAGTAATTTCCCTTAAAATGTTCAACTTTCTTCCCCCTGTCTTCCCCTAGATAACCATTTCAGCAGCAGCACTACTTAGGATACATCCCAAATGGCACACAATTCCATTTAGAGTGGTGGTTCTGTTAAAAAGTAGTACACTATATATAGGGATAGCGTGCAATTTGGGACATGACCTATCCCGGACAGTCTGACAGGCCGATCCAGGGCTCATTAGTCGGCCTCAGAGGTCCAGGGAGCTGCCTGGCAATGCCACAGCCTGTCTGTCTCCTTCCTTCTCCCTGTCAGCCAGGCCAGCTACCTGTCAGCACTCAGACAGCCCTGAGACAGGGTCAGCGTCCCAAATGGAACCCTATTCCCTACATAGTGCACTACACTTGAACAGAGCCAATAGTGCACTATATAATGAATTAGTTGCCATTTGGGACACAGACACAGATGCCTTGGATCCGATTCCCAAAATGCACCCTATTCCCTACATAGTGCACTTCTTTTGATCGGGCCCATAGGAAATAAGGTACCATTTGGGATGCAATCGGGTCCTGGGAGAGGACAGTGCACTAAAGGGACACCATCTCCTCTACCTAATAAACTCCAGGCCAGCAGGTTTATGACGTATGGCAGAGAGGGAGGCCAGAGATGGGAAAACTCGCCATCTCTGGAGTTCTGTCCCAAATGGCACCCTATTCCATATAGAGTGTACTACTTTAAACCAGAGCTCTATCCCTAGTCAAGTGCTCTATATAGGGAAAAGGGTTCCATTTGGGATGCACACTGGGACTAGATGTGCAGAGTTCATAATATTCTACAGCTATATCAACAATCTTGTTTAAAATCTTTGTCTCTATGCTGCTGGGTTATCGATTTATCTGGCAAAGTCATCAAGAACTGCTGAGAGATATTTAGTGATAATGAGATGCAATTGCAGTTGATTTCAGAGGATATGATTTGTGCTCTACTGGATATATACCTTTTATTTTCTCAAGTAGTGATTCATTTCTGTCATCCAAGAGGCAGATAAATGCATGTAATCACAAGAGAGCACTCATAAAAAGAACACACTGTATGCAAGATAAAATATAAAGACGAGTAATGATCTGTGATATGGTTCTGGGAAGGAATCTGGATGACTAAATACAAATAAGGTAAGAGTATGCCCTGGTTTTTTAAGATAAATATTATCCGTCTGTTGAAAGCACACAAATTACTTTATCTCGGTTATGGCTGTGTCGGCAGATTCAAAGCCAAATGAACACTGGCCCACCATCATTTGGAGACATAGAGATAGAGATAGGGAGAGAGAGAAAGAGAGTCAGAGAAAGAGAGAGATAAAGAAAAAGAGAGAAAGAGAAGGAGAGAGAGGGGGGGGGGAGGCAGAGAGAGTCAGAGATAGAGAGAGAGAGAGAAAAAGAGAAAGTGAGAGAAAAATAGGCAAAGAGAGAAAGAGGCAGGGGGAGAGAGAGGAAGAGAGAGGGAGAGAGAGCAAGACAGAGGGGTAGAAAGAGGTAGTGAAAAGAAAGAGAGGTGGCTTCTGTTTGAAGCATGATAAATGGTCCTCGTAAATGTGTTTAATTTAAGAGCAGAGGTCTCAGGTGGGCTAGCTATATGTTAACAATTGTCTGGCAGAGTGAGCACTGTCTGAAAAGAATGTGCCTGTCTCCATGGGTGCCCGCCAAGCTCATTTATCAACAGTCTGGGCTGGCCATCCACCTCACCTCCCTTCCTCTCCACAGTAAATCCACCAGATGCTAGAGACATCCACCAAGACAAGCCTAAGGAGCAGTCACTGGCACCGCTCTGTGTGTGTGTGTGTGTGTGTGTGTGTGTGTGTGTGTGTGTGTGTGTGTGTGTGTGTGTGTGTGTGTGTGTGTGTGTGTGTGTGTGCGTGCGTGCGCGTGTGCGTCTCTGTGTGTGAGTGTATACATCATGTGTTGATGACGGTTCAGAAGACAAGAGGAGAGCTGTTGACATAACAGTGAGAGGTCAGTCTAGGTCTGGGATATGGATCATGAGGGACTCTCCCAGTCCCAAGCTAGGTTATCCCTCCCTGCTAGGGATCCCCGTCCGCATCCCAAATGGCACCTTATTCCCTTTTTTTAGTACACTACATTTGACCAGAGCATTATGGGCATTGGTCAAAAGTAATGCACTATATAGGGAATAGGGTTTAATTTGGGACGCAGACCCTGTCACCATGGCTGATGAGCAAACGTAACAAGTGTTCTCAGGTTTCCAGCTGGGTTACTAGCAGCAGGGCATCCAAAGACAGCAGCACAGTGGCATGACAGGCAGTCAGCAGACTGTTATAGAAGGGTGCATGACAATGTTATGTGATTGTAAGTCTAAAATGCAATGAAATGATACAGGCATCTGTAGAATGTTATAATGTAGAACTGTTATAGATGTTATAGCACTTTGCAGTATTTAGTTTTTTAATGTATTATATCTTACATTGTTAGCCCAGAAAATGTTTTGTGTTATTACACACAGCTGGGAAGAACTTTTGCATATCAACTTTTGCATATAATTTTCTTTGGTTATAGTCACAGCCATGTATATCCCCCCTCAAGCTGATACCACGACGGCCCTCAAAGAACTGGACTTTATGAAAACTCACGCTAAAACACTTGACAACAGTCACTCCAACTTCTGGGATGCATACTAGGCCCTCCCCCGACCTCAATTCGGCAAATCTGACCACGACTCCATTTTGCTCCTCCCTTCCTATAGGCAGAAACTCAAATAGGAAGTACCAGTGCTAAGGACTATCCAACGCTGGTCTGACCAATCGGAATCCACATTTCAAGAACAGTTTTGATCACGCAGAATGAGATAGTTTCTGGGTAGCTTCAGAGAATAACATTGACTTATATACTGACATGGTGACTGAGTTTATCAGGAAGTGCATAGGAGATGTTGTACCCACTGTGACTATTAAAACCTAACCTAATCAGATACCGTAGATAGATGGCAGCAATCACGCAAAACTGAAAGCACGAACCACTGCATTTAACCATAGCAAGGTGACTGGAAATATGGCAGAATACAAACAGTGTAGTTATTCCCTCTGCAAGGCAATCAAACAGGCAAAACATCAGTATAGAGACAACGTAGAGTCGCAATTCAACGGCTCAGACACAAGACGTATGTGGCAGGGTCTACAAACAATCAAAGACGACAAAAGGGAAACCAGCCATGTCGTGGACACCAAGTCTTGCTTCCGGATGAGCTAAATACCTTCTTCGCCAGCATTGAGGATAACATAGTGCCACCGACGCGGCCCGCTACCAAGGACTGTGGGATCTCCTTCTCCGTGGACGACGTGAGTAAGACGTTTAAGCGTGTTAACCCTTGCAAGGCTGTCGGCCCAGACGCCATCCCTAGCCGCGTCCTCATTGCATGCGCAGACCAGCTAGCTGGTATGTTTACGGACATATTCAATCTCTCCCTATCCCAGTCTGCTGTCCCCACATGCTTCAAGATGGCCACCATTGTTCCTGTACCCAAGAAAGCAAAGGTACCTGAACTAAATGAACACCTGAACACCTCCACTTCGCTGATCCTGAACACTGGGGCCCACAAGGGTGCGTGCTCTGCCCCTTCCTGTACTCCCTGTTCACCCATAACTGAATGGCCAAGCACGCCTCCAACTCAATCATCAAGTTTGCATACGACACAACAGTAGTAGGCTTGATTACCAACAACGACGAGAAAACCTACAGGGAGGAGGTGAGGGCTCTGGGAGTGTGGTAATATAACCTCTCACTCAACGTCAACAAAACAAAAGAGATGATCATGGACTTCAGGAAACAGCAGAGGGAGCACCCCCCTATCCACATCGACGGGACAGTAGTGGAGAAGGTGGAAAGCTACCTGCCCTCCAGGACACCTACAGCATCTGTCACATGTCACAGGAAGGCCAAAACTATCATCAAGGACAACAATCACCCAAGCCACTGCCTGTTCACCCCCGCTATCATTCAGATGGCGAGGTCAGTACAGGTGCATAAAAACTGGGAAAGAGAGACTGAAAAACAGCTTCTTTCTCAAGGCCATCAGACTGTTAAATAGCCATTACTAGCTCATAGAGGCTGCTGCCTATATACATAGACTTGAAATCACTGACCACTTTAATAAACGGAACATTAGTCACTAATAATGTTAACATATTTTGCATTACTCATCTCATATGTACAGTTGAAGTCGGAAGTTTACATACACCTTAGCCAAATACATTTAAACTCAGTTTTTCACAATTCCTGACATTTAATCCTAGTAACAATTCCCTGTTTTAGGTCAGTTAGGTTCACCACTTTATTTTAAGAATGTGAAATGTCAGAATAATAGTAGAGAGAATTATTTATTTCAGCTTTAATTTCTTTCATCACATTCCCAGTGGGTCAGAAGTTTACATACACTTAATTAGTATTTGGTAGCATTGCCTTTAAATTGTTTAACTTGGGTCAAACGTTTCGGGTAGCCTTCCACAAGCTTTCCACAATAAGTGTGAATTTTTGGCACATTCCTCCTGACAGAGCTGGTGTAACTGAGTCAGGTTTGTAGGCCTCCTTGCTCGCACACACTTTTTCAGTTCTGCACACAAATGTTCTAATAGGATGAGGTCAGGGCTTCGATGCCACTCCAATACCTGTTGTTGTCCTTAAGCCATTTGCCACAACTTTGGAAGTATGCTTGGGGTCATTGTCCATTTAGAAAACCCATTTGCGACCAAGCTTTAACTTCCTGACTGATGTCTTGAGATGTTGCTTCAATATATCCACATAATTTTCCTACCTCATGATGCCATCTATTTTGTGAAGTGCACTAGTCCCTAGCAAAACACCCCCACAACATGATGCTGCCACCCCCGTGCTTCACGGTTGGGATGGTGTTCTTCGGCTTGCAAGTCTCCCCCTTTTTCCTCCCAACATAACGATGGTCATTATGACCAAACAGTTCTATTTTTGTTTCATCAGACCAGAGGACATTTCTCCAGAAAGTACGATCTTTGTCCCCATGTGCAGTTGCAAACCGTAGTCTGGCTTTTTTATGGCGGTTTTGGAGCAGTGGCTTCTTCCTTGCTGAGCGGCCTTTCAGGTTATGTCAATATAGGACTAATTTTACTGTGGATATAGATACTTTTGTACCTGTTTCCTCCAGCATCTTCACAAGGTTCTTTGTTGTTGTTCTGGGATTTATTTGCACTTTTCGCACCAAAGTACGTTCATCTCTAGGAGACAGAACGCGTCTCCTTTCTGAGCGGCTGCGTGGTGTTTATACTTGCATACTATTGTTTGTACAGATGAACGTGGTACCTTCAGGCATTTTGAAATTGCCCCCAAGGATGAACCAGACGTGTGGAGGTCTACAATATTTTTCTGAGGTCCTGGCTGATTTCTCTTGATTTTCCATGATGTCAAGCAAAGAGGCACTGAGTTTGAAGGTAGGCCTTGAAATACATCCACAGGTACACCTCCAATTGACTCAAATTATGTCAATTATCCTATCAGAAGCTTCTAAAGCTATGCCATCATTTTCTGGAATTTTCCAAGCTGTTTAAAGGCACAGTCAACTTAGTGTATGTAAACTTCTGACCCACTGGAATTGTGATACAGTGAATGATAAGTGAAATAATCTGTCTGTAAACAATTGTTGGAAAAATGAATTGTGTCATGCACAAAGTAGATGCCCTAACCGACTTGCCAAAACTATAGTTTGTTAACAAGAAATTTGTGGAGTGGTTGAAAATTGAGTTTTAATGACTCCAACCTAAGTGTATGTAAACTTCCGACTTCAACTGTATATACTGTATTCTATACTATTCTACTGTATCTTAGTCTATGTTGCTGTGATATTGCTCTTCCATATATTTATATATTCTTAATTACATTCCTTTACTTAGATTTGTGTGTATTTTAGATTTGTGTGTATATTTTGTGTAACTGTTAGATATTACTTGTTACATATTACTACACTGTCGGAGCTAGAAACACAAGTATTTCGCTACACCCGCAAGAGCATCTGCTAAACACGTGTATGTGACCAATAAAATTGGATTTGATTTGATTGCAATAATTCTAAAATGAAATCAAACTATGCAAAACATTTGAAATAGTTGCATGTCTTAAAAAAATACATACAGTTTTACTACATGTTAAGTAGTAAGGGGCTACCAGTAGGGGCGGCAGGTAGCCTAGTGGTTAGCGCGTTGGGCCAGTAACCCAAAGGTTGCTCGATCGAATCTCCGAGCTGACAAGGTAAAAATCTGTCGTTCTGCCCCTGAACAAGGCAGTTAACCCACTGTTCCTAGGCCATCATTGTAAATAAGAATTTGTTTTTAACTGACTTGCCTAGTTAAATAAAGGTACACAAATGTTATCACGTTTCAGGTAAGACCCAGATGCAGACAACAACGAAGTAACAACAGTTTATTAATCGAACAGGGGCAGGCAAAAAGCAGGTCAAGGGCAGGCAGAGGTCGGTAATCCAGATATGTGGGGCAAAGATACAGGACGGCTGGCAGGCTCAGGGTCAGGGCAGGCAAAGGTCAGTAATCCAGAAAGGTGGGGCAAAGGTATAGGACGGCAGGCAGGCTCTGGGTCAGGGCAGGCAGAATAGTCAACACCGGGAAAACTAGGAAACAGGAACAATCGAGAGACAGGAGCAGAGGGAAAAACGCTGGTAGGCTTGACAAAACAAAACGAACTGGCAACAGACAGAGAACACAGGTATAAATACACAGGGGATAATGGGGAAGATGGGCGAAACTTGGAGGGGGGTGGAGACAATCACAAAGACAGGTGAAACAGATCAGGGTGTGACACATATTGTGAAATGGTTTTTGAAAGCATGATTGTGTATGAATGTACAGTGCAGTGCAGTATCTTTCCCATCTCAGAACAACAATAGGAGCCAGTGTAATACTGTACCTGAAACTAGCATATGATATGAAGATGACTGTGCAAGAGAAGAAGATTAAAATATAATTGAGCCATACTAGTCTACCGGAAAACTATAATGTCGCAATTATGGTGATAATATGGTCAAAGCCATAACATTGACGCAGAGTCAGATTCAAGGCAGAATTTATGATTTGCTTGATGTTGTTTAGATGTTAGTTAAACATGTTGCCTTCTCCATTTCACAACATGTTTACTTTGCTGGCTAGCTGGTTTCGGAAAAGACTAAAATCGTTTGTCTCTCGGCCAACCAAAGAAAAACATCTTTACCCAGTCTGCAATCTCTGGGATCTGATGTGGTTTCTGGTCCAACTGGTGGCTCACCACCCACATATGTAGCATGGCATACTATGGGTGCATCCCAAATAGCACCCTATGTAGTGCATAATATGGACTTCATAGGGCTTTTGGCAAACGTAGTGCACTATATAGTGAATAGGATGCCATTTGGGATGCATCCTATGGTGCCACTTGGGATGCATCCACCCCATGCACGCAATTACAAGGCCCTCCCTGGACCTCCATAGTGCCTTATTAAAGGCTTCCTTTGTTTGGTTCTGGCCCACCTGGCAGCCATGTGGAGCTGTTAGCTTTCTCTGCTGCATTGCATTGCTATTCCAATGAGAATTTGTTCTTAATTGACTTGCTTAGTTAAATAAAGGTTAAATAAATACAATATTGGTGTTCAAGGAGACGGGGCTCCCATCAAAACATTAACCTGAGAATTGACTGTCAGTGAGAGGATGGAAATGCCGCAGGTACTAACACACACACACAGACGTAAACAAACACTGTAAGGCAAAGCCTGGATACAGCTACTGTATATTCTTACTTATTTGTGATATTCCCATTTAATCCATCCATTTAATATTGTAGTTTTGGTAAGATTTTACTGTTGGTGTCCTTATGAATGCATTCATAGAGCCTTTATAAAGGCTACATAATGCGTTACAACATCAGCTATTGACAGTTATGAGCATTAACATACTTTTTCTTAATTAGCAGGAATCAGGAATGTTTTATCCAGAGGGGAAAAACCAACGGCTCCTGAATAAAATCGTCGGGAGACATGATGCTTCCACTTGTTCCCTAGTAGAGTGCTCAGAATTTCCAGAATAGTTTTTTATTCCTTCTTTATGTTTTTTTTAACCCATGTCCATCAAAAATCACCATGTTATTATCTCAAGAATAATCATAGAGGTTTGCATTGACCTTGTCCGGGAGAGTGGGACCTTCCATTTAGGAGGCCATGTCAGAAAGCCCAGGGTTCTACTAAGAGTTCTACCCAGCTGTGTCAGGCAAGGACAAGGACACAGGATCCAGAGAATAGAAACTCTCTCGATCTCTTTCCTTAATGGGCATTAGAAAAAATATTTATACAATACCAGTCAAAAGTTGACACACCTACTCAGTCAATGGTTTTCTTTTAGTTTTACTATTTTCTACATTGTAGAATAATAGTGAAGACATCAAAAGTATGAAATAACACATATGGAATCATGTAGTAACCAAAAAAGTGTTAAAAAGTGTTCAAAGTAGCTACACTTTGCCTTGATGACAGCTTTGCACTCTTGGCATTCTCTCAACCAGCTTCATGAGGTAGTCACCTCGAATGCATTTCAATTAACAGGTGTGCCTTGTTAAATGTAAATTTGTGTAATTTATTTCCTTCTTAACGCATCTGAGCCAATCAGTTGTGTTGTGACAAGATAGGGTTGGTATACAAAAGATAGCCCTATTTAGTAAAAGATCAAGTCCATATTATGGCAAATACAGCTCAAATAAGCAAAGACAAATGACAGTCCACCATTACTTTAAGACACGAAGGTCAGGCAATCTGGAAAATTTCAAGGACTTTGAACATTTCTTCAACTGCAGTTGCAAAAACCATCAAGCACTATGATTAAACTGGCTCTCATGAGGACCGCCACAGGAAAGGAAGACCCAGAGTTACCTCTGCTGCAGAGGATAAGTTTATTAGAGTTACCAGCCTCAGAAATTGCAACCCAATAAATGCTTCACAGAGTTCAAGTAACAGACATATCTCAACATCAACTGTTCAGAGGAGACTGCGTGAATCAGGCCTTCATAGTCTAATTGATGCAAAGAAACCACTACTAAAAGACACCAATAAGAAGGAGAGACTTGCTTGGGCCAAGAAAAACACCTTGACTGGTACTGTATGCTTATGAGAGAATTGTAATTCAGCAACAAACTACAAAATATGTGTAAAATAAAATATTCCAAACACAGACAGACAGTTAAAATCCAAAAAATCAAGACCGTAAAAAATGTCATGCAAGTTTGTCCCACATGATCGCAAAGATGTAACTTAATTGAGACACACTGTAGCATAGACACACTGTAGCACTTGGCTTGCAGGTCCAGTCCATTTTGTTTTACTTCTGCGTCTGATGGTTTAATTCATACTCTAGTGTAGCACGTCGGCTGACATTTACGTCCCCGGTGTGGCTGTCAACAGGCATGGCTACAGCAAAACCAAGGTGATACTGTAAAAAATCAAGTCTGTGAAAGTAATCATCGTAAAGAACTTTGGGCCAGACAGAGAGAGACATGAGGTATGGATCCCATCAGGATTTTCCTCTCCTCAGAATCTTAATGTGTTAACCATCTTTCATTAACTCATACACACATGTTCATCATAAAATAACCATTACTCTGCAATATATGGATGAGCAACATGGAAAATATATTTAATTGAATGTTGAATATTTCACATTTCTTGTCCATTTGTTTTCTGCTACACAGAGAGGATGAAATGATTAAGATAATAATCTGGTAGGCTAATCATAATCATGTTTCCTGTGACCAACTACAGTTGTCTCTGTCAGATATCTGCTGTGCTATCTATGATTGATGCGAGTTATGGGTATTTCACATCAAACAAAATACTTTTCTGGACACTAGAGGGAGCTGTGAGACAGATCAATAACCACAGAATATTGTTGTCCTCCATTCCCTAAAACCTCACATGGTCCCATATTCATAAAGTGTTGCATGGAAGAAGTGCTGATCTAGAATCAGGTCCATATCCATATAATAAGAATTCATTATGATCTATAAGGTAAAACTGATCCTGCACTGCTACTCAGATGCTTTATGAATATGGTCTAATAGTGATAATGTCGTTTTTAGATATTGAATAAACACGACTACTGAAATCTTGGCAGCAGCAAGCGCATTCTGTCTCATTCTGTTGAGGATATACAGTATACTGCATATTCCATTCTCTCACAGTATGTAACTGTTATGATGTGTTTTATGTTTCTAATGTTTTGCCTATTAGTGTGAGGTCAATATAGTTTACCCAGTGGCTCTGGTCTTTCCCAGCTATCTCCTCTCTTGTAGGGACTGATTCAGGTTAAGGTCCATACTATACTGTTAGTGTACTCCTCCAGCAGGCTTAATACACAGCACTCACCAGGAGGTCTGAAGCAGTCCCGGGTTCAACTGCTATTTGGAGTCTCAGAGGGGTGGAGTTTGTAGTTTTAGAAGTATTCTATTGGTTCTATTATACAGTTTTATAAGTATTCTATTGGTTCAATTATACAGTTTTATAAGTAGTCTTTTGGTTTCATTATACAGTTTTATAAGTATTCTATTGGTTCCATTATACCAGACAAGCTCAATGAAGCCCAGCTAAAGTATTTCAATTCAATTTGAATAGCATTTGACAGAGTTGGTTGTCAAGGGGACCAGGGTTCAGGCCCTCTACACACTGTCAGATTGTTTTCCATGACTGTGAACACGTATTCTCCTCGACTGACTCAGGCCCCTTCTCTCCCAACCATCACAGTCTGAACTCATGTGGCCGTGAGTCTGACTCATTAGGATGTGAGGAAAGCAGGTTGGAGCTCCTCTGGTCGAATAGGAAAAAGTTGCTGGCTATGTGTTCATGTGTGACACAATGTACTGTGTTACAATATCTTCAGTCTTTACCATTAAAAATCATGAATCAATATTTTCAATTGGACAAAACACTATTCGATCAATCAGTAATGTGGTATTCTTCTAAGGTACTGTGGGTGTATTGGGTTTGTAAGGGAAGGTAGGTTTGAAAATGTTTAATTTCCCCAATACCGGGTTCCTCCTAGGGTGCAGACGAAATCCTCATTGGTCCAATGATCAGAGAGATGAACGGATGGACGGACACTCCGAAGGCCGTTCCCCCCACCTCATCTTCTCCTTACCACCTCCATCCTCTCTCCTCCCCTCCTCCTCCCCACAGGCCTACCTGGGTCTTATTCTCATTACAGCTAACAGCCAGTGGGCTCTGTTTCCATTAACAGCTAACTGCTGTGAAAACATGGAGAGAGAGAGTGGTCTAACTACACTTGTCCAGCTTCAGCTCCAGCTTCACTCGGCCTGGGTCTGCCTGTGTGGGTCTACCTGGTTCAGCCAGGGTCTCCATCCACAGGAAAGGCTCAGCTGCACATGCCGCCTGGCCCGGCCAACACAAAAATGTTGGTCTGCCATAAAACGAGTCTCGAGACAGGGAGACATGGGAGATCATAAAAAAGTGAATTAGTTCATTGAAGCCCTAATGCACTGGAGAGATTTTTCTATTTGGCGTCCTGTGTGGAGCACGGAGACAGGGGATTCTCCACGGACGCGCGCCCCAAGAACCGCCCATGAGGGACAAAGCAATCAGCCAAAAGCCACAGGTAATTTCCTGTTGACTGGAAGCCGTGGAAGTAGAGATGGGCTATATCCCAAATGGCACCCTGTTCCCTATTTAGTGAACTACTTTTGACAAGGGTACGTATGGCGCTGGTCAAAAGTAGTGCACTATGTAGGGAATAGGGTGCCATTTGGGATGCAATCCTGGATCTATAGGAGTCTTAAGGTCACACGCGGCCTCACCTGCTGTGTGGACGAGGACCTTTGTACAGGTTGAGATTGATCTGGGGAGGTTTTTGTCATATCAAATCCAATTATAAAGTTGAATTTATGGTACAGTACTGTATATGTAAGAGCCTTTGGTTCCATGCTTTTTTATTGCACTGGATGCTATACTGCAACCATTGTTATGATTTAACTACTGTATAATTTTGTCAGGTTGATGCCCTAATGCCTTTTACTCTGCTTTTGCCTACATAATTATATGTACTGTATCACATCTACTAATGAATCTCTCCTTTAACCAGTTTTTTTTTCTCTTCAGGAGAAATTCAAAAATAAACGGTATATTATTTTCAGTGGAAAACACCTGCAGTGCCTCCTGTAAAGGCAGCAGGTTCAATAAATCCAACAGGTGGGTGAAATCCATCCTTATCTGAAAAAACTTCAATTGTTGTTTAATGACTATGTTCTGTTGCATGTATTATACAATCAAGTATCCAGTTATTCCCACAGAGAGGCTGTGTCCCAAATGGAAACTTATTCCCTATATAGTGCACTACTTTTGACCTCTGGTCAATAGTAGTGCACTATATAGGGAATAAATTGCCATTCGGGATGCACACAGATTACATTTGGAGATTAAAATACCTAGCAATTATACCAGACTCACCTGTCCAGTTCTACACAATGTCTTTACAATGTATAGCCCTATTCACCACAATGAGCTGGGTACTCACAAACAAGGAAAAAGTAATACGTCCACAAATTACTTTTGATAAGGCCTATATCGAAATGTATTTATTTTCACTAATTTCTACAGTTATGTACAGTAGCAAACAGTTTCATTAATTCAGCCTGGGTTTAACCTCATGCCCTAATTTCATACCCCCATATATTTACATTAGAACACATATTTACATTAGAACACATATTTACATTAGAACACATATTTAAAAGAACAATAAGAGTTGTCTGTCCTGTCTATCATCTGCCACTTGAGCATGTTTGCAGTTGGTGTACAGTGTCCAGAGATATAGTATGTGAAAAGGGAGGCAGCCCAGCTAGCCCCACAGAGAATCAGTCCATGTCACGGCGCCACTCTAAGATGGATCTCTGTGTCATGCTCCATTTGTTGGCTGAGTACTATGATTTGGCAGCGAGTCAGAACAACATGCAGACAACTGGCACAACTCGCTCAGTCAGGCTCAGTCAGTCAGCTCTGTCTCCAGACCAGATCACAGCCAGCCAGTCAGTCAGCTCTGTGACCAGACCACAGCCAGACAGTCAGTCAGTCATTACGCTGGTGGTATCACTGTACGGATGCCAGTGATGCATACAAAGCTCTCCCTTGCCCATAATTCTATCCTCCTGATTCCTGCTTACAAGCAAAAATTCAAGCAGGAAGCACCAGTGACTAGATCAATAAAAAAGTGGGCAGATGAAGCAGATGCTAAGCTACAAGACTGTTTTGCTAGCACAGACTGGAATATGTTCCGGGATTCCTCCAATGGCATTGAGGAGTACACCACATCTGTCATTGGCTTCATCAATAAGTACATCGATGACGTAGTCCCCACAGTGACCGTACGTACATACCTCAACCAGAAACCATGGATTACAGGCAACATCCGCACTGAGCTAAAGGCTAGAGCAGCCGCTTTCAAGGAGCGGGACTCTAACCCGGAAGCTTATAAGAAATCCCGCTATGTCCTCCGACGAACCATCAAACAGGCAAAGCGTCAATACAGGACTAAGATCGAGTCGTACTACCGACTCTGACGCTCGTCGGATGTGGCAGGGCTTGCAAACCATTACAAACTACAAAAGGAAGCACAGCCAAGAGCTGCCCAGTGACACGAGCCTACCGGACAAGCTAAACTACTTCTATGTTCGCTTCGAGGCAAATAACACTGAAACATGCATGAGAGCACCAGCTGTACCGGAAGACTGTGTGATCACGCTCTCCGTAGTTGATGTGAGTAAGACCTTTAAACAGGTCAACATTCACAAGGCCGCAGGGCCAGATGGATTACCAGGACGTGTACTGCGAGCATGCGCTGACCAACTAGCAAGTGTCTTCACTGATATTTTCAACCTCTCCCTGTCCCAGTCTGTAATACCAACATGTTTTAAGCAGACCACCATAGTGCCTGTGCCCAAGAACACTAAGGTAACCTGCCTGAATGACTACCAACCCGTAGCACTCACGCCTGTAGCCACGAGGTGCTATAAAAGGCTGGTCATGGCTCACATCAACACCATCATCGCAGAAACCCTAGACCCACTCCAATTTGCATACCGCCCCAACAGATCCACAGATGATGCTGTCTCTATTGCACTCCACACTGCCCTTTCCCACCTGGACAGAAGGAACACCTATGTGAGAATGCTATTCATTGACTACAGCTCAGCGTGCAACACCATAGTACCCTCAAAGCTCATCACTAAGCTAAGGATCCTGGGACTAAACACCTCCCTCTGCAACTGGATCCTGGACTTCCTGACAGGCCACTCCCAGGTGGTGAGGGTAGGTAGCAACACATCTGCCATGCTGATCCTCAACACTGGAGCTCCCCAGGGGTGCATGCTCACTCACCTCCTGTACTGCCTGTTCACCCACGACTGCGTGGCCAGTCACGACTCCAACACCATCATTAAGTTTGCAGACGACACAACAGTGGTAGGCCTGATCACCGACAACGATGAGACAGCCTATAGGGAGGAGGTCAGAGACCTGGCCGTGTGGTGCCAGGACAACAACCTCTCCCTCAACGTGATCAAGAAAAAGGAGATGATTGTGGACTGCAAAAGAGGACCGAGCACGCCCCCATTCTCATTGACGGGGCTGCAACAAACTAACATGGTCCAAGCACACCATGACAGTCGTTAAGCGGGCACGACAAAACTTATTCCCCCTCAGGAGACTGAAAAGATTTAGCATGGGTCCTCAGATCCTCAAAAGGTTCTACAGCTGCACCATCGAGAGCATCCTGATTGGTTGCATCACTGCCTGGTATGGCAAATGCTCGGCCTCCGACCGAAAGGCACTACAGAGGGTAGTGCGAACGGCCCCGTACATCACTAGGGCCAAGCTTCCTGCCATCCAGGACCTCTATACCAGGCGGTGTCAGAGGAAGGCCCTGAAAATTGTAAAAGACTCCAGCCACCCTAGTCATAGACTGTTCTCTCTGCTACCACATGGCAAGCTGTACCGAAGCGACAAGTCTAGGTCCAAGAGGCTTCAAAACAGCTTCTACCCCCAAGCCATGAGACTCCTGAACATCTAGTCAAATGGCTACCCATACTATTCACATTGCCCCCTCCCCTCTCCACGCCACTGCCACTCTCTGTTGTCATCTATGCATAGTCACTTTAATTAACTCTACCTACATGTACGTACTACCTCAACTAACCGGTGCCCCGCACATTGACTGTGTACCGGCACCCCCATGTATATATTGTTATGTTTTACTGCTGCTCTTTAATTACTTGTTACTTTTATCTCTTATCCTTATCCGTAGTTTTTGAAACTGCACTGTTGGTTAGGGGCTCGTAAGCAAGCATTTCACTGTAAGGTGAAATACCTGCAGTTTTCAGCACATGTGACTAATAAAATGTGATTTTTATTTGAACAGACAACAGCTCACACTGTATAGTACTTGGCAGAAGTTATGATGGTATGCTACATACAGAATATTATGTAATATTATTACAATATGTTATATTCACATTACAGTCATTGGAATTCATTAACATTTTCAAAATAAGAAAAGAAAATATGTCAACTTTCAACAGTTTTTTTCTATTAGGGTGTGGCCAGCACTTTTCTGAGAAGCTGACTCTTTAGCTGTAATGCTTGGGTGAGTTAACAAATGTGTGGGCAGGAGACAGTTGAGATAAACTGTGCCAGTAATTCCTCTGCCAGTGACTATGTATACAGGAAGTAGACTGGTTTACATCTTTCTAAATGAGGCCACATGGGTCGCATCCCAAATGGCACCATATTCTCTATTTTGTGCACTACTTTTGAGCAGAGGCCTATGGGCCCTAGAGAGCAGGGTGCCATTTGGGATGCACACCGAGTCTGGGGGTGGTAGGCAGGCAGCACGGAACAAACTGTTTGGATATTTACATACTGTTGTGACTAATTGCTTTGAAAACTTGGTGGTCAAATTAGTTACACGGATGGGGTCTACTTCTAATCCCTTGAAATAGAAAAGGATTCTGGTATTTTTTTAAAATCCAGAATTAGAATAATAATATTTACTGTAACTATATATAAACAACTATATATCAACAATGAAACATAAATTGTGGTCAAATTAGTTACATGGACTGGGTCCAATTACTTACAATAAAATAGCTTTGAACTCTTCCTTGTCAAATGTTATTTGTCACATGCGCCGAATACAACAGGTGTAGACCTTACAGTGACATGCTTACTTACAAGCCCTTAACCAACAATGCAGTTTTAAGAATAATAAGTGTTAAGAAAATATTTACAAAAATTAACTGAAGTAAAAAAATACTTAATAAAAAATAAATAAATTTAAGAGTAACAATAAAATAACAGTAACGAGGCAGACATGTTCCCCTGATGTAGGAAGGGGTTCAGGTAGTTTCAATACTACATGACAAATACTGTAGATATGGTACTATATTCATATGACCTGCTTTGTCATAGAGAGCTAAATAAGAGAAATATCCTCCCAGAAGAGTGACCAAACAGTACAAAGAAAAAATACTATTTAAACTATCTAATCCATAAATA